>NC_056590.1:10224993-10227493 GCF_018340385.1 Cyprinus carpio | reverse complement strand
GGGACAGAAAGCTCTCGGACTAAATCTAAAATATCTTATACTGTGTTCCGAAGATGAACGGAGGTCTCACGGGTTTGGAACGACATGAGGGTGAGTCATTAATGACATAATTTTCATTTTTGGGTGAACTATCCCTTTAACCGACCGTAAGAATTTTGACCGATTAATACAATCAGCTAAACAGTTTAAAAAGTAATTTATTTATTAAATTTTTTTCAGTAATTTATCAAAATATTTAAAAAGGTTTGCTGGATGGTTAAAATTAGTTTTTTTTTTTTATTTTAGAGAGCAAAAAAACATTTTATGTAATTCAGAAATAGGCCTAATGCCGAGACGAAAACGTTTACAACGTTTAACGTTTACACTATTTTAGTATTACCCTCACTCCACAACAAATCCTTTTAATTTAACAGTATATAGAAAAGAACAAGAATTAAAAATATAATAAGCTATAGCTATATAAACGACAAGCCAAAACAAATAAATTTAGGCTAAAACGAAACTGAAACAACTTTGGGTCTCTCCAACACAAAATCAAATGTTTCCGTATTTGCAATGTATTTGAATCCCAAAAATACTATATTAATGTAGCCTACTTCACTATCCATGTAAAACAAAATGTTTTGCATAACATCATGGCGGTACGGTGATAATGTTTAAAACCACAGATTTTACTATAGTGTTTTTTCCCATGTGTATTTTATTATGATAATGAACAGGCTACATTGTCAAGGTAGCAATGGGGAAGTCATGGTCTAATGGTTAGAGAGTAGGACTTCTAACCGAAAGGTTGCGGGTTCGAGTCACCCGCAGGGATTGTAGGTTGGGGGAGTGAATGTACAGAGCTCTCTCCCACCTTCAATACCCCGAGTGAGGTGCCCTTTCCGAACCCCCAACTCTGTCTCGGTTAAAGGTATACCCGATATAGTCCGGCTATGTATAACCCACTTCTAGCCCAAATAACCCTGAATTTGGTTTCATGTCGTTTTTTGGCAAAATAACTTGTGAGATGTATGATATTCCTTTATGTAAGCAAAGTCAACAGTGTTTACAAGGTGTTTGGTTTCAGTGCGTAGCCTGAGCATAACCACGATTTATCTCAGAGCGGCTATCTGTAGCCCACTTATAGTCAAACCTGATTCACTGTTGTTTTTGGCCAGAAAGCGCATGAGATGGTTGATATCCCATCATGTTTGCAGTGTCAATAATATCTACAAAAATATAAGTGTAATTTCATGACATGGTCTATATGTAGCCACTATTTAGCTCTAAATTGGACGGGCTACGTGTAGTCTGCTTTTAGCCCACCTAATTTTAATGGCTTGGCTATAGCCCTATATAAGACCAGCGATGAGCATGGCCAAAATAGCCTTAAAATTGTTTACATGTCATTTTCGCCCTAGCAGCTTCTTATCAAATGCAAGTAAACTTTGGAAACATTTAAATTAGCATTATTTTATATTTTATTTAATTATTTACAGCATTATTAAATATAGCATTATTTATTATGCCAAAACTAATGCTAATATAAATGTTTCAAAAGTTTACTTGCATTTGATAATATGTCATGCATTCCACAAGCTGTTAAATGCTGCATTCATACTTATTGTATGATATTATTGAAATTATTATAAATAAAAATGCAATTACAATTCCCAACCGCTAGATGGCAATTTTAGCCCTACTGAGACATGACTACTGGCAATGCGAGACATGAGAGTTAGTAGTTAGAGAGATCAGTGTTTTTTTTTGATTTTTGTTTTTACATGAGAGAGCACTGAGTTTACCTGTTGGAGAGCAGCGGGCAAACAACAAACGATAAAGGACGTTCTTTCTTGATCTTGTAAGAATCTGTGGTTTCGTTTTGACATGTGTTTCATTATTTATCTTTATACTACGGGGTGTTGAATGCTTGTGCAATTATTTTCTGGGAAACGCATGGCGAACGTAGTTCCAGGCAACTCTCTTGACCGCATTACAGTTCCATATAACTTTGCATAGTAAAACTGTAATAACGGAAATTACAGGACTAACAAAAATAACATGACAGAAGATTTTCCGAAAGTAAATACACATGACATTTCTCACTAGCGAGGTAATAACAGCGCTGTTTAGAGACGCTGCTGCAGAACACTGTTGTGGGATGCACAGAGGTAAGCTCTCTCTCTCTATTTCTCTGTGTGTCTCTGTCTCACTCGCTCTCTTTCTAATAACTTCATTAATAACTGCATTAGAATGCTATCAACGGCTCAAGCCTCAATTACCAGCTTTAAAATTACGTTTTGAAAGCAGCAAAAGAGGTGTTGGATGAGATGCGGAAGAAAGAAAAGCAGAGTCAGAAAGCAAACAAAAAAACCAGACGATTCCTTTTATATATCATCTGATCGATGTCTTGAGGTGTAGTAACCATAGTATAAGCGGAATAATTGACGATGGGCCGTTGAATTATTAGATAATGCACATTATTTTTCGAATAATTCAACGGCCAGTCGTCAATTAT
>NC_056590.1:10149826-10223738 GCF_018340385.1 Cyprinus carpio | reverse complement strand
CAAGGACTGAGAATGGTCGGACGGCATCGAAAAGATAAAGACAGAATTATGTGCTATTTAACAGTAAGAATCTGTGGTTTCGTTTTGACATGTGTTCATTATTTATCTTTATACTACGGGGTGTTGAATGCTTGTGCAATTATTTTCTAGAAGCCTTGGCGAAACGTAGGAGTTCCAGGCCAACTCTCTTGACAGCATTACAGTTCCCTAAACTTTCGCATATAGTAAAAACGTCATAACGGACAATACAGGGGCAGTTTGCAAAAATAACCTGACAGAAGATTTCAATGGCGAAAGTAAACTACACATGACATTTCTCACTAGCGATTGTAATAAGCAGCGCTGTTTAGAGACGCTGCGCAGGGAAGGAAGTGTTGTAGGGGCTGCACAGAGGGTATAATTTACACAATTGCTCTCTCTCTCTTTCTCTCTCCTGTGTGTCTCTGTCTGCATCTCGCTCTCTTTCTAATAACTTCATTAATAACGCATTAGAATGCTATCAACGGCTCAAGCCTCCATTTACAGCTTTAAAAAGTGACGTTTTTGGTACTAGCAAAAGAGGCAGTGGATGAGATCTTGGACGAAATAATCCTACTCAAAGCTAAGCGTTTTTTTTAATTACAAAAAAAACCATGACGATTCCTTTCTATATCATCTGGTCGATGTCTTGAGGGTGTAGTAACCATAGTATAAGCGGAATAATTGGCGATGGGCCGTTGAATTATTAGAAAAATAATGCACATTATTTTTCGGAATAATTCAACGGCCCAGTCGTCAATTATTCACTTCTAAATAATAGATCAGAAACGTCTTGTCACATCTGGTTTGATACAGTCAGGAGTCCTAGATATTAGATAGATATAAATCAGATAGTATGAAAAATAACTATATTTGCAGCTTTGTTGTTTTCTGCTGTGTTTTGTTGTTTCTGTTTTTGTTAAAGGGGTCATATGATGCTGCTAAAAAGAACATTATTTTGTGGATTTGGTGTAATGCAATGTGTTTATGTGGTTTTAAAGTGCAAATGAAGCAGTCAGTCCAAGTTTGCGTTATCTTAAAGAAAGCAACTACATTTTAATAAAAAAAAAAATATATAACAAACCATGAATTAATGCTTAACCATTTAAAAAAGAAAGGGAGGTTTGTGTGCAAGCTTTGGAGCCAGGGGTGCTGCCATCTGTGCAATACCACCGACGATGGCGACCTCACGGGGTTGGTTGGGTACAACTCCAAGGTCCAAAGTGAAGTATAGAAGACTTTCTTTACATTTTGAACACACGCTTTGCGGTTTGAAATGAGACAGATGAACCCCTTGAAAGCACTGTAGTCATACTAGTGCAACGTGCCTCTGCATGAGAGCTATAGCGGCGATGGGGCAGTCAGAGTAGACCTATTAGGGGGATTGAAGATCGTTCGCATGCCCTGCTGGTTTGGGATAAAGTGTGGATCAGAAACAATACTCGTTTACGTGGAGTCTCCTCAAGACTTGCACTTTCCGACTTGCTGTGTGGTGCATTAATGCTGATGCAGTGACGAAAGAAGAGCTGATTTAGTTGGGATAGACCCACTCTAATCTCAGTGCTGTCCGAGCGCCCGAGGCTGTGGCTTGGTGTTGTGTGTAGCCTGTGAAGGAAGAGTGTGATGGTGTGTGCACGGCAAGCGCACACACATGGAAATCTCTTTCAGAAAAAGGCTCTAGACTTCACAGCGGGGGTAATTAACCCGCACTGTATAGAAACGAAATATGTTTTTTTTAATTCCTGTGCCTGCTTTATGCTTGACCTGTGTTACAACCACACACTTCCATTATTACAAAATGGACACGACTTAAAACCCGTGAGACACTTGATAAACTGTTATTGAGGAAGAAGCCCCTAGGTTCCGATTGGTCAGATATGTGATTAGGTACATGTCCTGCTTAATCAGCAGGAAAGCTAATGTGTCGTCTTGCCAAGATTTCGGTGAACATAAAATATAGCATAACAGTACAACTGCGTGAACCAATCAATCGTAATGGATGATCTAGAGTATGTTTGGTCTTGAACATACACAAATAACAAGTGGCGACCCCCTCGCATGAGAGTGAAGGCGTTGTATGTTTTCTCATAACATTGTCGCCCGTGGTCATTATGAAAAAATGTTTGGGATACCATTATCAGAAACTTACTTTAAGACAGTTGACCTGGTTGAATAGTCATTTCATACACCAAATTATAGTGAAAACCAAAAGTTCAAATATTTAAAAAAGGTTTGCTGGATGGTTAAAATTAGTTGTTTTTTTTTTTATTTTAGAGAGGAAAAAAAACATTTTATTTAATTCAGAAAATAGGCCTAATGCCGAGACGAAACGTTTACAACGTTTAACGTTTACACTATTTTAGTTCCCCTCACTCCACAACAAATCCTTTTAATTTAACAGTATATAGAAAAGAACAAGAATTAAAAATATAATAAGCTATAGCTATATAAACGACAAGCCAAAACAAATAAATTTAGGCTAAAACGAAACTGAAACCAACTTTGGGTCTCTCCAACACAAAATCAAATGTTTCTGTATTTGCAATATATTTGAATCCCAAAATACTATTTATAATGTAGCCTACTTCACTATCCATGTAAAACAAAATGTTTTGCATAACATCATGGCGGTACGGTGATAATGTTTAAAACCACAGATTTTACTATAGTGTTTTTTCCCATGTGTATTTTATTATGATAATGAACAGGCTACATTGTCAAGGTAGCAATGGGGAAGTCATGGTCTAATGGTTAGAGAGTAGGACTTCTAACCGAAAGGTTGCGGGTTCGAGTCACCCGCAGGGATTGTAGGTTGGGGGAGTGAATGTACAGAGCTCTCTCCCACCTTCAATACCCCGAGTGAGGTGCCCTTTCCGAACCCCCAACTCTGTCTCGGTTTAAGGTATATACCGATATAGTCCGGCTATGTATAACCCACTTCTAGCCCAAATAACCTTGAATTTGGTTTCATGTCGTTTTTTTTTTTTTTTTTTTTTAGTAAGGAAACACCAACTGTGTGTTGATTTTGGTTTCATGTCTGGGATTTGTTTTTTTTTTGGAAAAGTCAACAGTGTTTACAAGGTGTTTGGTTTCAGTGCGTAGCCTGAGCATAACCACGATTTATCTCAGAGCGGCTATCTGTAGCCCACTTATAGTCAAACCTGATTCACTGTTGTTTCTGGCCAGAAAGCGCATGAGATGGTTGATATCCCATCATGTTTGCAGTGTCAATAATATCTACAAAAATATAATTGTAATTTCATGACATGGTCTATATGTAGCCACTATTTAGCTCTAAATTGGACGGGCTACGTGTAGTCTGCTTTTTTAGTCTGCTTTTAGCCCACCCTAATTTTAAATGGCTTGGCTATAGCCCTATATAAGACCAGCGATGAGCATGGCCAAAATAGCCTTAAAATTTTTTTACATGTCATTTTCGCCCTAGCAGCTTCTTATCAAATGCAAGTAAACTTTGGAAACATTTAAAATTAGCATTATTTTATATTTTATTTAATTATTTACACAGCATTATTAAATATAGCTTATTATTTATTATGCCAAAAATAAATGCTAATATAAATGTTTCAAAAGTTTACTTGCATTTGATAATATGTCATGCATTCCACAAGCTGTTAAATGCTGCATTCATACTTATTGTATGATATTATTGAAATTATTATAAATAAAAATGCAATTACAATTCCCAACCGCTAGATGGCAATTTTAGCCCTACTGAGACATGACTACTGGCAATGCGAGACATGAGAGTTAGTAGTTAGAGAGATCAGTGTTGTGTTTTGATTTTTGTTTTTACACGAGAGAGCACTGAGTTTACCTGTTGGAGAGCAGCGGGCAAACAACAAACGATAAAGGACATTCTTTCTTGGTCTTGTAAGAATCTGTGGTTTCGTTTTGACATGTGTTCATTATTTATCTTTATACTACGGGGTGTTGAATGCTTGTGCAATTATTTTCTGGGAAACGCATGGCGAACGTAGTTCCAGGCAAACTCTCTTGACCGCATTACAGTTCCATATAACTTTGCATAGTAAAACTGTAATAACGGAAATTACAGGACTAACAAAAATAACATGACAGAAGATTTTTTCTGAAAGTAAATACACATGGCATTTCTCACTAGCGAGGTAATAACAGCGCTGTTTAGAGACGCTGCTGCTGGCAGAACACTGTTGTGGGATGCACAGAGGTAACCTAATTTACACACAGCTCTCTCTCTCTCTCTCTGTGTGTCTCTGTCTCACTCGCTCTCTTTCTAGTAACTTAATAACTGCATTAGAATGCTATCAATGGCTCAAGCCTACATTACCAGCTTTAAAATTACGTTTTGGAACAAGCCAAAAAGGTGATGGATGAGATGCGGAAGAAATAATCCTACTCACAATAGCGTTTTAAGTACAAAAACCAGACGATTCCTTTTATATATCATCTGATCGATGTCTTGAGGTGTAGTAACCATAGTATAAGCGGAATAATTGACGATGGGCCGTTGAATTATTAGATAATGCACATTATTTTTCGAATAATTCAACGGCCAGTCGTCAATTATTCCTTACTAAATGTAGATCAGAAACGTCTTGTCACATCTGGTTTGAACAGTCAGAGTCATAGATATTAGATAGATAAATAGATAGTATGAAAATTAACTATATTTGCAGCTTTGTTGTTTTCTGCTGTGTTTTGTTGTTTCTGTTTTTGTTAAAGGGGTCATATGATGCTGTTAAAAGGACATTATTTTGTGTATTTGGTGTAATGCAATGTGTTTATGTGGTTTAAAGTGGAAATGAAGCAGTCAGTCAAGTTTGCATTATTTAAGAAAACAACTTCCATTTTAATAAAAAACTATATAACAAACATGATTAATGTAACCATTTTAAAGAAAAGGGATGTTTTGTTATAGCTTTTGGAGCAGGGGTGCTGCCATCTTGCAATACCACCACGTGTGACCTCACGGGGTTGGTTCGCTCCAATGGCCAGTGAAGTAATATAAGCATTTCTTTACATTTTGAACACACGCTTGTTTTGAAATGGAGGAAGATGACCTTGAAAGCACTGTTAGGTCCATAATAAGTGCAACTGCCTATGCATTAGAGCATATACGGCGATGGGGTCAGGAGTAGGACCTATTAGGGGTTGAAGAAGTCGTGAACCTGCTGGTTTGGGGTAAAGTGTGGATCAGAAACAATACTCGTTTACGTGGATACTCCTCAAGACTGGCATTCCGACGTGCTTTGTGTGCATTTGCTGATGAAGGGACGAAAGAAAGCTTTTTTTGGTAGCCCTTACTCACGTGCTGTCCGAGCCCCGAGCTGTGGCTTTGTGTGTGTGTGTGTGTGTGGCTTTTTTTGTGTGTGGTGTGTGTGTGTTGTGTGTGTGTGTGTGTGTGTGTGTGTGTGTGTGTGTGTGTGTGTGTGTGTGTGCGGCGGCGTGAACAGAAATGCGTGAGTAACACATTTAAATCTCTTTCAGAAAAGGTCTATCACAGCGTGTAAGTACCGCACTGAAATATATTCTGTGCTGTCTTACGCTTGAATGGCTTAAAACACTTCAATATTTAAACTGACAAGACTTAAAACACGTGAGAATGATAAACTTTATTGAGGAAGAAGCACTGGTCCGATTGTTCAGATAGGTGATTAGTTACATCCTGTTAACAGCAGGAAAGCTAATTGTATTTGCAGGTGAACATAAAATATGATACGTACAACTGGTGAACCAATCAATGTAATGCATGTCTTAATGGTCTGACATAACAATAAAATGCGACATGAATGATATGAAGCGTTGTTTGTTTACATCACATTGTGCCTGGCATTATGAAAACAATGTTTGGGATACCATTATCAAAACTTAGCATTTAGACAGTTGATGTTGAATATTCATCCAAATTATAGTGAAAACCAAATGGTTTATGTGTTAAAATAACATCTGTGATTTCAAAATGTAAAGAAATGCATATATTACTGCACTGGCCATCGGAGGGAACCAACCCTGTGACGTCACACGCGGTGGTACTGCAAGATGGCGGCACCCTTGCTCCAAAAGCTATAACAAAACAACCTTTTTTCTTTAAAATTCTAACATTAATCACATTTGTTATATATTTTTTAATCAAAGTGTAAATCACTTTACTAAATAATGTTAACTTAACTGACTGCTTCACTTCCACTTTAAGGTTAAAAACATTATTTTCCACATACTGTTGTTTCTCCTCTATGCTCTGCCTTCTGAAACGCGTTGATTTTTATAAAGCTCATTGGTCTGAAAAGCGAGGTGTGCTGTGATTGGCCAGCTATCCAGCGTGTTGTGATTGGCCGAATGCCTCAAGCGTGTTGTTTGCCGATTAACATTTTGTTATTGTTTTTCCTTGTGCGGGTGGGGTGATGAATAATAAACATAAAACCCATTATAAACGTGATATTAACATGATTTCTAGTCGTGTCTTCTTTTGAAAGGCCAAACAAGGTAGTTTCGCCTTCTCAGTGAAACAGCGTCACACACCGCGGCCTTGAGTGAGCAGAGGCGGGCGGCCGGGCTTGAGAGCGGCACTGCCGGCAGATTCGACAAAGTAGCTTGCAGCAACCACATGTGACGACCCGGGCTGGACCCAGTTTCGTCCACGGTGAAAGCCCATTCAGCGATCCACATTGCAAAGTTGATGTATTTCCTCAGCAATCAGTACGGATCAGCTCCAGGCATGACCAAGCGGATATCGTCCTCTTTTGGAAGGCCAAACAAAGTAGTTTTGCTTTCACAGTGAAACACACAGCATCTATACGACATGACGGTGGCAGCAACAACAATATAAATGGTACGCCTTCTTTCTTTGCGTGAACATCTGGGCGCCGTTATGCAGATCTTCGCACATACTGACGTAGAGATGTGGGGGCGTCATAGAACGAGCTGTTTTAGGAGGGAGTGGTTGATTGTTAATTTTAAAAAGAATATCTCTTTGGATTTAAGACTTTAGTCTTTGCAACTTCACAGATCTTCTTTATGCACTGAGAGCTTGTTATACTCCAAAGAGATAGGAAAAATTTAAATTGCATCATATGACCCCTTTAAAATAACTGCGTCATCAGCAACTCTAAACTTGGCGCCGGCGCGCATCCGGAGAGAGAAAAAGCGCATGGAGCTGAAAGGGCTCGAATAAAGTGTGTTTGGCTTTTGATAAAAATACTAGAGGATATAGCGCTGAAAGATATTTAACATAAATGACCCTGAGCGCTTGTTATGTGATCCACTGCGCTCACTTAAAATGGTGCTGCTGTTATGGCTCGCGGTCCGGATGGATGCTTGGGTGCGGATGCATTCCGCCTTTTGAATATCAGTTATATAAGTATTTGCGCTCACTTAAAATGGTGCTGCTGTTACGGCTCGCGTTAGTGTTTTAAAATATTAACAAGTCCTTTTCCTCGAGTCGAGTCAAGTCTGAAGTCATTTCAGGTCGAGTCTTAGTTAGAGTTGTGATTTATGTTGGGGTGTATGTTTATAGTGTGAATTTATTAAGAGAAAGACCATTTGCTGTGAAATAATACAAAGATAATAAACAGATAATATGATTTCTATTGCGATGTCCTCACTGGATGAACACGACAGCAAACACACTGTAATCAGTGTGATCTGACTCACGAATCAATGATTCTCTGAATCATTAGTTTGACTGAATCCTTCACTGAATGAATCGGTCGACTGATTCACTGCAGTGGATGTCATGTAATTTTCATCTCGTCCGATCAAACTGAAGCATGAGCTGTTTCTGTGTTTCTTTGTATTTCAGGTTTGTGCGACTCGAATCAGTGAAGTTTCTGACTGTCTGTAAAAGACACATTCTGTCATAATAAATTATACTTTCATTTAAAAAGAAATGTTGCCAAAAGTAGTACTGATTATGCGTAATATTTCTGTTAAGTATTAGGATCAATTATTCTTCAAGCACTTAAAGAATCGTTAATGGAATCAGTTAATGAGCTGGAAGATTAAATTCCTCATGATTGCTGTCACTGCTCATCTATTACTTTACTGTCTAAACTGACCGAGACGATATAAAGGACAGTTTTCTCGACAGCAGAGAGCAGAATCTCTAAAGTGAGCGACTCTGGTTACATGATATTAAAATCAAAGCTAAACTGGATTGTGGTTACATTAAAAGCATAAACTACATCTGATTGATCTCAGAGCAAACCTAGATAAAGTTCATCAAGATCAGCTCTGATGCTGCTTTTACAAAACCTCGTCTGAACATTTAATATAGGCCTAGTTTTAATAGTTGATAGATCTGGAGCAGCTGCAGCGAGAGACTGATGTGTGTGTGTGTGTGTGTGTGTGTGTGTGTGTGTGTGTGTGTGTGTGTGTGGTTTATGAGGACACAAATTTGTATAATGACATGGGTATGACATACGTATAACCATAGATATTTATTCGTAGATGCCTCATTAATGACTGTTTCTATGGGCCACTATATGATCCATATTCAAAAGGTTATCTTGACGTCTTTCACCATAACAGTAACAAGTTACCAATGTTTCAAAACTTGTCATTTTGAGTTAATACATTTAAAAACACAAACCAACACATTCTCATCTGTGAAAACTTATCCTGTTTCTTCAGGGAATTTAAATCCTGGTGGTTTTTACAACCATTGGCTGTGCAGGATTGTGGCATCTTCAGATATTCGTTGATTATTATGGTGAATGACATCAAGTTGACTGTTAAAGATGGCGGACGCGTCTACGTGCTTGGCACAGTTGAATGGAGCATCTACCTGTACATATCTATGGGTTTAACAATATGAAGGTGGTTTATGAGGACACTTCCTGTGTCCCTGTAATTCAAAAGACTTAAAAACATACTAAATGGTGTTTTTTGAAATTCTAAGAATACAGAAAGTTTTCTTTGAGGGGTAGGTTTTGGTGTAGGGTGATAGAAAATACAGTTTGTACCATTACGCCTGTGGAGAGTCCCCATAAACCACATACAACGTGTGTGTGTGTTTGTTTGTGTGTGTGTGTGTGTGTGTGTGTGTGTGTGTGTGTGTGTGTGTGTGTGTGTGTGTGTTTGTGTGTGTGAGTGAGTGTGTGAGTGAGTGTGTGAGTGTGTGTTTACATTTGAATGTTTTGTCAGTTGGAGTTTGAACAGATTCTGCTGTCTGAAGATTCCGTAAGTCTGGATTTCTGTGAGTTTTGATCATCTGCTGTGAGAAAAATGTCTGATCGGTTAGAAAAGATATAATAATAGAAAATTAATCAGCTTAAGTCAGGAAAATAACAGTAATGGCTTCTTGATGAATTAATTTATTATTAAAAATTTATTTTATTTTAAATTCAGTGTTATTTGAATCGATCTGTCTCTCTTCACTGTGTCTCTGAGCTTCATTACAGTTCATTATTCATGATAAACAATGAAGTCCAGCTTAGATCTTTAGTTATTTACCTGCAGCTCATGTGTGTTTATGTGGTCTAGTGCTGGTCTGGTGCTGGTTTAGCTGCTGGATCTGCTGCTGAAGGTAGTTAATATGAAGTTTCCAGCGCTGCTATTCACTGCACTCTGATCTAGTGAGCCGCCTCGCTGTCTACATAGAGAGCTGTCTTCTAAGGGAGTGTCCTAATTGAAATGGAGACTCATAAGAGACTAATGTGGAGTTTACTAATCTTTCTTTCACAACAGTGAGGGAAAGTCACAAAATGAGACTTTCGTTTACATTCAGTGAAAATGATCATAATTTGATGACGTGTTTTATTCTCGTCAGTCATTCAGTGTGTAGGTCATTATAAAGTTTACTGGATTCTTATCCCAGTCGACCGGCTCTCACTTTCTTGTCTTCAGGGAGAAGTGGATGAATTTATGTGTTGTGTATGCGACTGGCTTGTTTCTATTACACAAACATGTTTGCTAGCTTGTTTCTAGCATGTTTCAGCCCTTTATTCACGTTTATTGCAGTTTTAGCATGTTGCTAGCATGAGTCAACACATTACTAACATGTTTTAGCAAGATTTAGCACACTGTTAGCATCTTTTAGCAGATTGCTAAAATGTCCTAGCCCTCTAGTGTTCATTTGTGTTGTTTGCAGTCAAAAGTGACCGAACATCTGAAATGTAACTTTTTTTATTTTCACTAAAATCAATGTAATATATTTTTGTTTGACAATATTTTTTCTTTTTGATTTTGAGAGAATTTCATGGTACTAGTGAATATTTATAATACATTTTTTAATTGAAAATAATAATTTGCAAAAATTCTAATATTTTTATCACATCTAAAGCATCTCTGTTCACACATTTCACTTTTTCTCCTCAGTTTCTAAAGCAGAACCAGTTAATTTCTTACAAAAGATTAAAAATATATTAAAAGACAATCTTTATGTTGCTTGAGAAAGCAGTTTAAAAAGCGTGAAGTTTGAAGCAGATTTAAATTTGAATTGCTTTTAAAAGCTTGAAGTTTGAACACCTGAAATGTAACTTTTTTTTCTTTCAGTAAAATCAACGTAATATATTTTTGTTTAAAAATATTTTGTCTTTTTCATTTTATATTTTGAAAGAATTACATGGACCTAATGAATTTTTATTCAATAATTATGATACATTTTTTCCCATCGAAAATAATACTTTTTTTTCTAATATTTTCATTTCATCTAAACCAGCTCTGCTCGCACATTGAACTGTTTCTCTGTTTCTAAAGCAGAACCAGTTCATTTCTTACAAAGAAAGACATATTAATCAAATGATTGATGACTTTTGTTTTAGTCGGTTTGTCTTACACTGATGCTGACAGACACTGAACTGAAATATTGACAGTGTTTCCTAACCGGTGAATCTACAGCAACACAGCAACAGAATGATTATTGAACTGAGATGTGAGTTTATCATCTGAATTTATTATGATGAGAGAGAAAGACTGTTTCCTGTGAAATAATACAGAAACAATAAACAGACATGATTTCTATTGCGATGTCCTCGCTGGATGAACACGACAACAAACATAGTGTAATCAGTGTGAACTGACTCACAAATCAATTTGACTGAATCACTCACTGAATGAATCTGTCGACTGCAGCGGATGTCATGTGATTTTCATCTCATGCAATTAAACTGAAGCATGAGCTGTTTCTGTGTATTTCAGGTTTGTGTGACTCAAATCAGTGAAGTTTCTGACTGTCTGTAAAAGACACACATTAGGAAGAACGTCCCTCTCGGTAGAAACTGCGCTGAAATAGTGTGTTGCGTACAGTAGCATGTCTAGGATGTGTGTGACAATACGTGTGTTTGGGTATCTGTGTGTGTGGTCTGCTGTTTTACCGCCTTTTTGCCAAAACTGAAACATACAATGTTCGAGTCATAAATATGACTAAATTATAAAAGTGTCCCAATGTGAAATATTACAAATATCCCTATACAATGAAAAAGACAAAAGTGAACATTTCTGTCCTTAGTGGATATTAGTGTTTATTTAGCAAACACCTCTTTAATACTGATAAAATAAAATAAAAATAAAATATATTGTAAATGGTATGTTTTCCCTCCAGAGGTTCATGCCACTGTGGGAAGTGATATTTCACTAGCAAGTAAAACTAATGGCTTTTGCTGTGTGTAGGTGGGTTTGTTACTAACTTACCTGCTGACTGGTTAAACCGTTCCTTTAGGATCTGGACGCCGTCTTTGAAGGCTGGATGTGTGCCAGTGAAAGTCTGAGTCACTCTGTTCCAGTAATCTTCTCCCTCATTCTGTCTGATCCACTCTGTCTTTGGCACAGCTTTCTTTGTGTTGCTGTCAAAGTACATAAACTGCCCTTCATCGACCAGACCAACAATAGTGAACTCTGGGCAGTCATTAATTCCAGACACACCAGTGTAGAAGTATCTCAGAGAGTGCGTTCCTGTGGACAGAGACACAAACAGAGAGAATTTAAATCATCATTTCAAATAGACATCTCCACGTAAAACCTAAATTCACATTTTAAGAGTCACATCAACACTGAAATTCACAATTAGGCTATATTAAAATAATTTGAAAAAAAGAAAACTGACACTCTGATAAAGCCTACAAAATGACTGTGGCTTTAGTTGTTTATTGTCCGTGTAAATATCATTACATTCCAGATCTTCCTAAGTTCCCTAAATTTACATTTGTCAGTTATTGTACTAAAAATATATAGCAAGATGTGCTGTATTTTTTATTAAAACAATATTTACTCTTATTGGTCAAGTGTGCTAAACCAAAGAACTGATTTTGATTCTGGTTACTTCAAAAATATAACACAAGAAGACAGATAAAAAGACTTGTATCTAGACACAGTAAACTCTGGATATGGGTTATTTACAGATATGAGATTTCAAGATCTCACTTCAGGCAAAGACAAATGTAAAAAGAACAAATCTATAATTGAATATATTACTTAAAATCTGTCCAACAATTAAACAAAGTAAGTAAAATGATACAATAATGATTTGTATTTGATTCATCTATTTAACATTTGATTCATCTATTTATGTCTTCAAACATCTATACTTAAATTACAGTTACTTATGAAAATGTTAACAATTAAAAAGGGGGTTGCATTTTAATTTATTTAATATTTATGTATTTAAATTTCTGTTATTTATTTAAATTTTATTATTTAAATGTTGGGTTGCATTTTAATTTATTTGGTGGAGATGCCAGTTTTTTTTTTACCTCTCATTAACTAGGTAAAGATGTTGATTTCAAAAACATATCATAGCTATCACTATTTTCTGTATAAATTGCATTCTCGGCATCTTGCTTTAAATTTTTTTAAGATTTACAGTTTTATTTCCCTTGGAGCATTGGAACGTCGCAGTCCAAGGTTTCGTGCATTGACTGTCATCTGCCAAAAGCTGCAGTTAAATTTACCACCCTCAATCAGTATTTTTTTTTTTGATGTAAAGATTATTGTAATGGGCCTTTTTCAAAAACAGTAAGCTATAAGGTTTGCCCTAAAACTATTTCATCGGTATGCTTCGCTAGGAAAATTTGTAAATCTGTATTTAACCTAGCATGTGCTCTAGAATTGCCTGATCTCGAAGTACGTCTGCATTCGCCATCTTTAGATTTTTATTGTGTGGCCTCTTATGCTATGACAAATCAGAAGCACCTATAGGTTTATTCTAATTTAATAGTCTTGCATCGGTCTACTGGCTAGAAAACGCTTCTCAGCCGTTCAAAGAATTAAAACTGATCTTTTTGATCTAAATTATTTACAAAACAGCTTCGAGTAAACAAACGATCAATGATAAATGTCAATTCCGTGGCATTGTATTTGTCTCTAGTTGGCCAAAACAATGCAGTTCAAATTGCCTACACCCTTACTACACTAACACCTACACTAAACAGTTTTTTTTTCCCAGTTGATCTTTCTAGATTTTTATTCTGCTGTAATGGGCCTTTTTCCAAACACATAATATGACAATCTTTATTCTTTATTGTTTATTGTTTTTTAATAGTTGTCTTGTTATGAGGTACGCTTCTCAGGTCAGAAATAAAAACGGATCTTTTAACAGAAAACTAGCAATGCCTCTAGAATTGTTTTTAACATTTCAAAATCAAACCAATACATACATTTTGTTACGCTACAATAGGCTATTTATGTATTTTATTTAATATTATTACGCGCACATTTTTTGGAATACACAGCAGGTCCTTATTCTCTCCCCGTTCTGCACAAGCTATTATTATTGAATATTGTTTATTATTAAGATATTATTATTGTTGTTATTATTATGAGTATTAGTATAGGTAAGTTAGTTTTGTGAGCAAAGAATTATTTAATCAAAATATAACATGAATTGGATACGTTTAGGCTAAGTATGATCTTTAGGATATTAAAACATTGTCTATGAAAAAGTGTTAGTTAGGTTATTATTTGATTTTATTTGGATGTTTGTTTGCTTGTATGTTTATTTGTATTTATTGGGCTGTTCATGTACCTGTATGTTTCATGTTAAATTATAGCTGCGTAAATGAACTAATCTACTCACCAGCATAGGCAAGATGAGCTCCAAGGAGCAAAAGCAGTACATGCCGCATTATTTCTTTTGACTGAGAAATAATTCCTTTCAGAAAAACGTTATAGAGGATTTAATTAAACTAAGGGTACGAGACTCCGCGCTTGTCGCCTGTGAGCTGGTAATGTTATGTGAAATGTTTCTGCACAAACGCCTAATAAATAGGCGCTGAAATTCTAGCCAATAGATTTTCTTGACAAGTCTGAGGTTTCTCTTGTTAATTTTGGCATATTTACGATTTTTTGCTTTTGAGATATTTCCGATTTACTGTATGGTTATATTAATAATATAATTCTTACACTTCTAATTTCTCGAGGTGCCACTGAGCGAAGTTTACTGTAAAATAAAGAATATGAATAATCTTGCTTTAGGGCGCGCGGCGAAAAGGGTTGTAATACGGGACGCAGTCGAGTTGTAACCATCGGAGTGTACCATCAGTTTAACCCCTAAGAGATTAAGTACAGGGATGAAATCACTATCATACATGATCACCATCCTCTTGACATGACAACAAAAGCTGGAAGTCTCTTTACAGAAACATAATGGATTTATAGGACAAAAAATTCATTTGTGTTATAAAAGTTAACATTTCATTTCTGGATTATAATTTCATTTGCAATAAATGACAAGACTGGTGTAATATAAATTAGAAGATTCTCATGCTTAACTTATATAATATATATATATATATATATATATATATATTATAATATATATATATATATAATATTATATTGTACTCAAAATCTTGAACCAAACCTTAAGGCTGATCAGAATGAGGAGGTTGTGACATGACCTTTCTTGACACACAAAGTCTGAACAAACTGAGATGGTGTAAAATGACTAACATGCACATACTGTGTTATGTTTTTGTTTGTTTGTTTGTTTGTTTAACAAACTCTTATCCCATGTTTTATTTATTTGTTAAATCATTTTCCCAACTGTTTTGCTGGTTTAGAATGACATTCTTCCCATTTAGAATAAAGTTTCTTTCTTTTTTCTTCATGTACATTTTAAACTGATGTCCATATTTAATAACAATATAACAAAACCAAGTATTACTATTTTTCATTACATTATGATATAATGTTCACTGTCCAATATGA
Organism: Cyprinus carpio; assembly: GCF_018340385.1. Taxonomy (NCBI): domain Eukaryota; kingdom Metazoa; phylum Chordata; class Actinopteri; order Cypriniformes; family Cyprinidae; genus Cyprinus; species Cyprinus carpio. The sequence continues at coordinate 10,208,579 of NC_056590.1, read as the reverse complement.
TATTGTTGTTGTTGTTGTTGTTAAATTATACACACAGACTTTTTACTAACTTATATATATTTCTTGAGAAACAGGCCATAGCAGATCTTTGCATTAACCTGAAAAATGCATGTTGTGGATGAATTTTTTACTTTTTATGCTCACTTTATTTAATTCTTAAGCTATTTTTTAATCATTTAATAAATTACAATCACATTATTACATGTGCCATTACATATTAACTAATAAAATAAGACTATGTTAGAGGAGTGGAATTAATGCACACTAAAACTAAAACTCTTACTGCTGCCTCATGTCCAAATGCAAGGCTAACTAACATGTATTCTTCCCTCCTCTTGAAAGATAAAATGTTCTTTATTTACAAATTAATTAGGTTAATTAAGAACTGATGACGATATGATAGCTATGGATTAGGTTTAGATGTGAATATGAAAATAGATTGGATAGAGTAATGTTTATATTTAGATCACAAAAACGTCCAATTTAAAAGAATTGTTGTTCTCTGCTAACTGTACGTTTTGCTAAGAGAGAAATCAAGGAAACATTCTTCATGTGATTTGAATATTTTTTGACAAATCCTTCATCCTTCAAAGAGCAAGTTTAGGTATACATTTTTCACACTTTTAAAAAAAAATGAATAAAGACATGCACAACTCAGGCTATACAGGGTTGGTTATCTGTTGTTACCACGCTACAAGAGACATAAGAGATGGTGTTTCCCCGTGTCCTTAAATGCACTCTGTTCCGAGAAAGCACGTGACATCATGATGAAATCCTCAACATGAAGGGTTTCGAATACTAATGTTTGCTCGGAGCGCCACCTAGTGGACATCAATCGATCTACTAGAACAGGGATCTCCAACCCTGCTCCTGGAGAGCTACCATCCTGCATTCAGTTCCAACCCTGCTCGCAACACACCTGTCTGTAATTATCAAGTAGCCCTGAACACCTTGATTAGCTGCTTCAGGTGTCTTTGATTCCGTATCAGTTACAAAATATTATTACTTACTTAAGGCCCTTTAGCTCCTGCATACCTAACTAGTCTTCTACCACGCTACAATCCATCACGCTCCCTAAGGTCAAAAAACGCTGGACTTTTGATAGTACCTAGGATAGCAAAGTCCACTAAAGGAGGTAGAGCTTTTTCACATTTGGTTCCCAAACTCTGGAATAGCCTTCCTGAGAATGTTCGGGGTTCAGATACACTCCTCTGTTTTAATCTAGATTAAAACACACCTCTTTGGCCAAGCATTCAAATAATGCATCTCATAATTTTGAGGACTGCACAGTTATATCTGATCAATTGTGCATTATTATTCTTTAGCTTGGGTTAAACTAATTAATTTTACTTGGCTGGAACAGCAGCTACGCTAATTATGTCTCTATTTGTTTCTCTGTTTTGCACAAGCTCCAGTCTGGATCCAGAACACCTGAGAAGAAATGATGCCAACCCCTCAGAGGACCTCAGATGATGCTAGCCCTGAAACAACACACAGAACTACCACATTTTGCTATAAGTTTGATTGCATAATTGCTGTTAATAGTGTTAATCGTCTGTTTGTTTATGTCTTTTATTGATTTTTCTGAACATTTCTGCCGTATGAAACAGAAACTGACAGTCATCACTGATAAGCTACTAGTTAAATATTGTAGAAACTTAATTTTCTGTAAAGTTGCTTTGCAATGATTTTGTATCGTAAAAAGTGCTATACAAATAAAATTGAATTGAATTAATTGGGGTTGGGAGCTGAAATCTGCAGGACAGTAGCTCTGCAGGACCAGCATTGGAGACCCCAGTACTAGAAAGACTAAAACACGTGTGTTGGAGTTATTTTAGTGGTTTTAATGTATATTCTTAGCGGTTCAAAAGATTATGCTGTTTAATCTGCGCCAAACCACGACCAAGTATTTTCAAACTTGGCTAGATAGAAATGATGAATGTTTTTCCAATTAAACAATGGATAGTGGTATATCAAAGACCAAAGAAAACATCCTCCCTACATTATTCTGTACCTCTGTGTGGAAATTCAAGATAAAAGGCCGTGCATTTTCTGGAATGTGTGCACACCTGAGGAAAACAGAGACAGAGTGTCATTCGTTAATGGTTTCCCTTGTTTGCTGCAGCAAGTTGAGACACTTACAGTATTATATGGTACTCAAAGTCATTTCAAAATGTAATTGGAATGCAAATTTTCACAAAATCTTAATTAAGATTTCTATGAAACAAAGTAAAGTAAAAAGTTGATTATCAAAGAAACACCTTTTGTTGTTTTCTGGTAAAAATATTTCAACTGCTCACAAACTAAACACTGTTTGTACTGTTCATAACCATAATTTAAGTACACCTTTCAAACTGTCATCTCCTGTGAATCGTGCTGAAGCTCCAGGAGTGTCCACCTGGAGATTGAGCTTTAATGTAACTGCTTTCTAAGCCATCAGAAAAACATACATACACTGCAATTATTTTCTCTTCATAACGGTTGCATCAGATGATAATTTCTGATCAAATTTAAGTAAAACTTTTACTCTGATTGCGTGTCAATGAAGTTGCCTTAAAAACCAATGATTAAACAAAAAAATATATTGACCCCAAAAAAGGGTTTGGGGTCTCTTAATTTTACAAGCATTTATAACATGATCTTCCTTACTGAAGTAAACACTGAAGGAAAGTTCTAGGGCTCCTATAGATCCTAATCATATAATCTCTACAGAGTGCTAGAGAATTAGAAACGATAATTCATCTGCAGATTATTATCAACAAAGTTAATTTAAAGGCATAATAAAGTGATATACAGGTGCTGGTCATATAATTAGAATATCATCAAAGAGTTGATTTATTTCACTAATTCCATTCAAAAAGTGAAACTTGTATATTATATTTATTCATTACACACCGACTGATATATTTCAAATGTTTATTTCTTTTAATTTTGATGTTTATAACTGACAACTAAGGAAATCCCACAAAATTCAGTATTTCAGAAAATTAGAATATTGTGAAAAGGTTCAATATTTGAAGACAACTGGTGCCACACTCTAATCAGCTAATTAACTCAAAACACCTGCAAAGCCTTTAAATGGTCTCTCAGTCTAGTTCTGTAGGCTACACAATCATGGGGAAGACTGCTGACTTGACAGTTGTCCAAAAGACGACCATTGACACCTTGCACAAGAAGGGCAAGACACAAAAGGTCATTGCAAAAGAGGCTGGCTGTTCACAGAGCTCTGTGTCCAAGCACATTAATAGAGAGGCGAAGGGAAGGAAAAGATGTGATAGAAAAAAGTGTACAAGCAATAGGGATAACCGGACCCTGGAGAGGATTGTGAAACAAAACCCATTCAAAAATGTGTGGGAGATTCACAAAGTGTGGACTGCAGCTGGAGTCAGTGCTTCAAGAACCACTACACAAAGACATATGCAAGACACGGGTTTCAGCTGTCGCATTCCTTGTGTCAAGCCACTCTTGAACAACAGACAGCATCAGAAGCGTCTCGCTTCAAAAGGGCTGGACTGCTGCTGAGTGGTCCAAAGTTATGTGCTCTGATGAAAGTAAATTTTGCATTTCCTTTGGATATCAGAGTCCCAGAGTCTGGAGGAAGAGAGGAGAGGCACACAATCCACATTTCTTGAGGTCCAGTGTAAAGTTTCCACAGTCAATATGATGGTTTTGGGGTGCCATGTCATCTGCTGGTGTTGGTTCCACTGTGTTTTTCTGAGGTCCAAGGTCAACACAGCCGTATACCAGGAAGTTTTAGAGCACTTCATGCTTCCTGCTGCTGACCAACTTTATGGAGATGCAGATTTCATTTTCCAACACATTTTCCAACCTGCACACAGTGCCAAAGCTACCAGAACCTGGTTTAAGGACCATGGTATCCCTGTTCTTAATTGGCCAGCAAACTCGCCTGACCTTAACCACATAAAAAATCTATGGGGTATTGCGAAGAGGAAGATGAGATATGCCAGACCTAAGAATGCAGAAGAGCTGAAGGCCACTATCAGAGCAACCTGGGCTCTCATAACACCTGAGCAGTGCCACAGACTGATCGACTTCATGCCAAGCCGCATTACTGCAGTAATTCAGGCAAAAGGAGCCCCAACTAAGTATTGAGTGCTGTACATGCTCATACTTTTCATTTTTATACTTTTTAGTTGGCCAAGATTTCTAAAAATCCTTTCTTTGTATTGGTCTTAAGTTATATTCTAAATTTTCTGAGATACTGAATTGGGGATTTTCCTTAGTTGTCAGTTATAATCATCAAAATTAAAAGAAATAAACATTTGAAATATATCAGTGTGTGTGTAATGAATAAATATAATATACAAGTTTCACTTTTTGAATGGAATTAGTGAAATAAATCAACTTTATGATGATATTCTAATTATATGACCAGCACCTGTATATGCAAGCAGGGCTGCTGCAGGATTTTTAAGCTCAAATTTAAGACTTTTTAAGACCTTTTTTAAGGCCTGCACAAATAAAATTATTACCATATGAGCAGGGTAGGGCAGTGTCTATGGTAAACTATTCAACTGTAAAATGACTGTAAAAAGCATGATTTATGGTTCAGATACAAGTTTTCACAAAACCAAAAAGTTTTATAAAATGATAGTTCACATTTCAGCCTTTAAACCACTTTTAAGAAAATGGATGAGTCAAAAGTATTATTATATTAATTTAAACAATTATCAAATTATTATATTAATTAAATAACATATAAACATTATACTGTTTAGATTTTTATAACAAATTATCTTCTTATCGACCCACCAGTTCACATTTAAAGCTCTGTGTGTTTGCATTTGAGTTGATTTTCACATTAGTCTGAACAAAAAAACAACCCAATGTTCCTGCAATACCGGAGGCTGCAGCTCTAGGGCAGCATTTCTAGAACCTGATTCAAACATCAAACAAACAGATGCAAAGACTACATCTATGGAAACTATTAACTTTTTATCTTTCCATCTTATTTTTTAATGTAAGAGCTAGCGTGAACTTGAGTGTTCGAGGGGGTGTCAGCAATCTCCATTCAGCCTATTTAGCTGTGCAAAACCGTTCATTGTGCTGCTAGATGTTGTAAATTAGTATTTGTATTCAAATTATTTTACATTTATTAAAGTACTAATAATCACACTAATTTGTACAGCTATTGTTTTACCATTTACTGCACTTTAAGACGTGAAGTGCTGTGCTGGCGCTAATGAACTGAAGTCTTGCACAGACACAAGTCTTTCTTTCCAAGAAAACTGAATTTAAAACCAGAATATATATAGAATATATTGACATAAATTAGGTTAAATATTCAGGAAGGTGTGCCAATGGGTATGTTTAGGGTTAGGAGTTGGTTAGGACAATAATGAAGTGGTATAAAATTAAACAAATACATTAATTCCTTAATAATAATAATATACAGAATTTAATAGCAAGTACTATTAAATGAACCGCTTATGCATACAGTGCCTATAGAAAGCCTTCATACACCTTCATTTTTTCACATTTTGTTATGTTGGGTAATTATGTTAAACTGCTTTAAATATTTATTTTCACATAAATCTACACCCCACTTACCGTAATGACAAAGCAAAAACCAGATTTAGCACTACTTTGCAAATTTATTAAAAAGGAAACACTGAAAAAAATTACATTGCACAAGTTTTCATACCCTTTGCTTTGACACTTGAAATTTAGATCAGGAGCATTCCAGTTTCACTGAGATCTTTGAGATGTTTCTATACTCAGACTGGAGTTAACCTGTGGCAAATTCAGTTGATTGGACATGATTTGGAAAGGCACACACACCTGTCTATATAAAGTTTAACAGCTGAAATGGATGTCAGAGCAAAAACTAAGACATGAGGTCAGAGGAATGGTCCTGCAGAGCTGAGAGACAGGATTGTGTTGAGACAGATCTGGGGAAGAATACAAATAAATTCTGCTGTGTTGAAGGTTCACAGGAGCATTTTGCCTCCATAATCCTTAATGAATGACGTTTGAAACAATCAGGACTCTTCCTACAGTAGATCTAGCCTCCTGGCCAATCGAAGGAGAAGGGTGAAGGGTCTTGGTGAGAGAGGTGACCAAGACAGTGATGGACACTCTGGTTGAGCTCCATGATCTTATATGGAGATGGGAGAAACTCACAGAAGGACAAACATCACTGCGACACTCCACCACTCTGGGCTTGATGGCAAAGTGACCAAACTCAAGCTTCTCCTCAGTAAAGATACATGTGATGTGATGTGATGTGATGTGATGTGATGTGATGTGATGTGAGATATGATATGATATGATATGATATGATATGATTGATGTGACGTGACGTGACGTGACGTGACGTGACGTGACGTGACGTGACGTGACGTGACGTGACGTGACGTGACGTGACGTGACGTGACGTGACGTGACGTGACGTGACGTGATGTGATGTGACGTGACGTGACGTGACGTGACGTACAGCCAAGTATGGTGACCCATACTCAGAATTTGTGCTCTGCATTTAACCCATCCAAAGTGCTGTGGCGCCCGAGGAGCAGTTGGGAGTTCGGTGCCTTGCTCAAAGATCGGTTTCCCCGGATCGGTTTCCCCGGTAACAGCAGAACACAAAGCAGCGCAGCACCGGACTTTGAATATTTATTTAATAAAATTATAGCCTTTTGAAGTTTAATCGTCACATTAAGCTGTATCGCAATTCTGGTCTGTACCCAAATTTAAGACCTCCTGAAATCATAATTAAGACTTTCTTGTACAATTTAAGACTTTTATGACCTTAAATTTGATACAAGTAAATTTAAGACATTTTAAGACTTTTTACAATGAATCGCTGCCTTAATCAGACTTTTGATGACTGCAGCACCACACAGCAAGTTCTCAATAAAGATTCCTGCTGAAGATACACAAGAGTCTCCTGGTCTTCACACAGTTCTGAACATTTGAATCACTAGCAGTAGCAATGTCACAGTCTTGTGACCTTTCCATTTTTTTCTTTTTCTCCCAAATACTGCTTTCTGCAATTCAACTTTGTTGCTAAGGGGTTAGGGTTATGATTTCGCCAGATCTTGGTCATCCAATGCGTTATAGGGTCCTATATAAGGTCCTGGAACTGCATCCTCTCTGGTACAACTACTCGCTCAAATGACTATTTATTTAGTCGCCATGTTTTTTAGTACAGAGATCAGAATTTTTAGTAACATTTTGTGGTGAAGTGTAAATTATGCAGATCTAACGAACTAAAACTAAAGCTAAATTACATAAATGAAGTGGATATCAAGACCTCTTTCAAATGACTTGGTTTGTGAGATTGAAGGATTTTTTTTTTAATCTGCAAATGTTTGATGATGTAACTCTTGTTGATTGACATTATTAATAATTGATTTTAACTACTTCTAACCTTTTTGTACAAATCCTTCAGTTTTTGTTAGATTAGGTTTTGCTGTACAGTATTTTTGTATTTTGGTGATTTTAGTGTATGTTCTAAGAGGTTACAATACCTTTAAATAAAAACATGTAACACCGCAAAAGAGTGTTACATTCAATTGGCACAAAGACATGCTGCATCCCAATTTGCCTACTTATACTATGCCCTAAAAGTATGTACTCTTTTTGTGAAGAATATGTAGAAGAATAGTAGGCAAGCTTTGGGACATACTACATACTAACATTAAATTAATATTTTTTCATCAGGTTAGACTAGACCATGGCTCACTAGGCCTCCGGCCTCTGCTCACTCAAGCCGGCCACGGCGTGTGACGCTGTTTCTTTGAGAAAGTGAAACTACTATGTTTGGCCTTCCAAAAGAAGACACGACTAAAAATCATGTTTATATCACGTTTATAATGGGTTTTATGTTTATGTCTCGTCGCTCCAGCCGGACAGGGCATCACAATATGTTAAGGGGTGTAACATTTCCGTCACACACTTGAGGCATTCGGCCAATCACAACGCACTGAATAGCTGACCAATCAGAGCATAGCTCGCTTTTCATAACAATGAGCCTTGTGAAAATCGATGCTTTTTAGAAGGCGGGGCATAGAGGAGAAACAATAAAGTACAGTATGTGGAAAATAATATGTTTAACCTTAAACTGCAAAAACACATTTCATTACACCAAATACACAAAATAATGTTCTTTTTATCAGCATCATATGACCCCTTTAACATTTCAACAATATGAAATTCTTTGTTCAGACAACTGTGTTTGACTAGTTGGGGCAACATTTGGGGTAATTTTGTTGGTCTGACATGGATTTTTATGTAGTTTCAAGAAAATAGCATGTTTTAGTATTTGAGACTCAAAGGGTTTCGTAAACTGTAAATTGATGAGTTGGTTTTATTTGGTTGAGTAAGAGGGAGAAGAAAAGGTAGGGGAGAGGAGTAAGAATGGTGTGCTGGACTGTGCATTTTTATGTTTGTTGGTTTTTTTCCCCGTACATATGTGAAACCTATGAAAATTTATTTCTGCCATGGAATATAAAGGGTAAAGGGTAATTGTTATTTTTTTTTACCTCACAGGTTCAGACTTTTTTTTCTTGCGATTGTGAATTTATCTTAAGTCTAAATTGTAAAATCTAAACTCGCAATTCCAAGAACAGAAGTCCAAATTGTGAGATAAAAAGGTCAGAAGTGCCATTTTTACTTTTTTATTCTGTGAAGGAAACAAGGTTGCATAGTAACCAAAAGCCATGTATGTTGTAATTTTTGTTGATATCTGGCATCAGCTAGCATGGGGTCACCATCCACATCCAACCCCCATCCACTGGAGAGCAATTTCAAATTGAATTTCTGCATAGAGGACCCTATTTTTTTTCTATTGTAAATCCTATAAGATCATCGCTGGTCGAACTGTGTGACATGGATCTAATAAACCTGGGTACGACATGCATGTAGACTGTACGATGATGATACCTATTGACTTATAAGCTATGACGCACGTTTCTATAGAAGAATAAAATGTCATTCCCATGCACTAGTGGTAAACAAAAAGAGCATAATGAATCACACTTTGACAGTGGTAGTTTTTATGTGTGCTGAAAAAAGTTGAAGCGGTGAAAGAGGAAGGAATAAGAGCTTGAGGTAAGCAGTTTTATGTTTTTGCGCCATGTCACGTTTTTATTGGTCAGTAAACATGGGTCTTAACTGCAAACACACTGTGCGATGATCATGCTCTTATTTACATGAACTAAGATTAATAAATGCTGTGCAAGTATTGTAAATGTTAACTAATACAGTTAACTAATGTTAACAAGGTATAACACGAGTAAGGTATACAAATATATAATATAATTTCATTATTTTGGTATTTGACAGTTCGAAATAGAGACCAAACTTATTGCTGTAGTTAAAGGCATTTTTAGGTATTAACAGTCTGAATGTGACAGTGATATGGATAGTGTCCTTAAAAGAGACTCAGATGTGTGATTTAGGTCCATGAACATACACAAAACTAGACACCATTACAATTATGGAAGCTCAGTTACCTTGGAACAACATGAATATTATGTCCTTTTTAAGTTAAATCCTTAAATCAAGCATTATTAAAAAGTTTACTCTTATCTACATTTTTGTTTCACTTTAACAAAAAATTGATCTAATATGAAAATTTGTAAATGTAGAATGTGCCATACTTGTCCAATATTACTGAAGGCCTTTAGTTGCTTTAGGTAGAACTGAGTGTATCAAATCATTTGCTATATTTGGTAACTAGAGAAAAACAGCTGATGGAAAGTGTGAGCAGGAATGTTTGGGGGATTATCAGTGAATTAGTGGTTTTAATAAAAGTACTATGAATTTGACAATGGCAAGTCACTAAATAAAGCTAGATAAATTGATATAAATTACTATACATTAATTTATTTAATCTACAACAGCAAACAGCTATGGGTTTTTGTTTTCAAGTAAAAATAAAACTTGCTGTAATTTTTTTTAAAGGCCATATCAGTAAATGGAGATTGTCATCTATCATTTTCTTTGGAATATACTTTAACAAAAGAGTGACCCTTAAGAGCTCTTTAAAGTGTTAAATTATATTTTTCATACATCTGATCAGCTCAACACTCTTCCGTCTTGTGTTCATTGTGAATATACATTTCATCAACAAAATTTCTACAAATTCTGCTGCATGCCTGCAGTGGTGAATATAGTCATTTTGATTCCGAATAATGTTTCATATCAACTTTGGGAAGGAATCATGTATTTTAACATCATAGATCCAGGATTCTAGAATATTCTGTTGAATTCGAAGCAAAAGTTAATTAATAGATTCTGATGAAATATGAATACTGTTTTGACAACAGACAGATAGACATTCACCACCTGCCCCTTTTTTGTAAAGTTTGTTTATTTTTAAAGAATCAAAATAAGATTACAATGTTTTAAAGGCAATCAATATAAAAAATATTTACATAATTTAGATTAAGTAACCTTAAATCAAGGAAAATATCTATAGTTTACTGTACTGTACAGAAGTATTTTAAGTTTGCAGGAGATAGTTTTTCCATGACTTGTTAGCCTTCCCCTGATTTATTTAATATTTTATTTCCTACAGAAATAGTCTCGCTAGAAACATCTCATACACACAAGAGATGACTGCTATACTATACTATGACTGACTGTACACACATTCAAAAGTGTCTCCTTTTTTCACAATCAATACTGATATCACAAATCCTACAAATTAATCAAACTTGCAAATCAAGTATTTGTATTCTTGGCTTTCTCTGGTTTTGTCACCAAAGAGAAATATATACATTTTACAATTAGGTTCTGAGATCAACATGTCATCCTAAAATGAACAAGTTCATCCAGTTAAAGAAAAACAAAAGATGAACATAAAGTGTGATGAAACAAAAACTTTTGCAGATGTGATTAATATGGAACCATGATATAAACCAATCCTGTCACTGAAATCTATGATCCTGTGTGTGTGTGAGAGAGAGAAAGTGTGTGTTTGTGTGTTATAAACAAGCAGGATGAGCTCATTTTTACTTCATCTCTTGCACTCATCTGGTCAACATCTCCTAAAATGCCAAAAACATATTATATTTAATTGATTTCACATGACTGAAACAGTTGCAATAATGAATAATAATAATAATAATAATAACTATAATACACTTACATCTTCATGTTTTTGTATCTGAACGAGCTGAGCTGTTTGAACCATCATCAGAGGCTACAACAGAAAACACAAATTACAATATCATGACAGTACAGCTACATCACACAGCTGCACAATTTCTTTTTTATTAGATATATCTAAAGAAAAATATTGTGGAACTATGCATATATTTCAACTTACTCTTTGATTTTATATTACCAAAAACTTGTGAAAAATAAAATAAACATTACTATTAACCATATCATGATTGACAGAGCCCATTTGTTAAACATATCAGATGGAGAACATGAAAGACTTACCATTGACAGGTTTAAAGCCTAAAAAAACAGAAATCCACAAAGATGAAATATTAGCACACAAATGTGTAAAACATACAGTGTAGTCAATAGTCTGAGTTTCTCTCACCTTTCTTTCTCTGATAGATCTTATATCCAGCAACAGCAGTGACAATCAACAGGAGGACACCACAACAGCACCAAGAATGATGCCGATGGGGACAGAAGCTGAAGAATCTGATCAAATGAAAACATCAGCTTATTAAAGACTCTGATAATCTTAGAAACTGGTAAAGGTTTCAGATTTCAGCAGATACAAAAACAGCATCTATGATTGTGATATCTGCAGTACATTAGTGCAGACTAATCAGAGACTGACAATAGCAAATGATTTCCATTAACATTTTTAAGGTTCAAGATCTACTCAAGACAATCACGCTTACAATAGTGAATCCGTGAATCTTACCATCTGTCAGAATGCTTCTGATGGTTTCGGCCTGATGCTCCACCACACAGCTGAACTGGTTATTCTTCAGCTCATCAGGTGAAACTCTGATGGTGCTCGTCCTCTGAAAGGTCCCGTCCTCATTGGGAAGAAGCTCACCAAGATACACATCCTCATGATGCTCTTGTCCATTTTTCTGCCAGGAGATTGTTACTCCACTGGGGAAAAAACCTGTGGCATGACATTTGACTGAAGACGAGGAAGACTTCTGCAGCAGAGACACCTGAGGAGAGACTGAGAGAGAGAGAGAGAGAGAGGGAGAGAGAGAGAGAGAGAGAGAGAGAGAGGGAGAGAGAGAGAGAGAGAAAGAGAGAGAGAGATTTATGTGTGTGTGTGTGTGGGGGGGGGGGGTTTAGTTAGAGACAGAGAGAGAGAGAGATTAAGATAAACAAAAAAACAGTGAAATTAAAAGAGAAAATTAGCCACAGTCTGCAACATTCAAATAAAAGAAAGCAAATCTATAAGGTTGCTATATATTTCTTCTCATTATCTGTTGTTGTAGTCCTGAGATCACATCCAGAGCTTTCATCAGCTAAATAATCAGTTATTAATCAGTTTGATGACTCAATCAGACTGAAAAGCTTTGATGTAAACACCTCAATCGATCCGACTGAGATTGATCTGAAGGAAATTTCAATCAGAATAAAAGAAGAAGTGGTGTAGACCTAAAACAATGTGATCAACAGAATAAAAATTAAGCATCTTCTCAGAATCAAATAAACCTTGTGAACATGTGTGTCATGAAGTGTATGTCTATCAGAGCCCTTTATAGATCTATTTACATATGTTTTACTTCTTATGAATGTGCAAGTTTATTTATGTCTTACAAACTGGTCAGTGAAGGAGACTGAATATTTAATAAATATTTACTAAAAAAACAGCTCTGACATATTTGTTAGCTTTCCTTTTATGTATGTCATCAAGGCAAAAATGACAATTATAATCCTGTAGCTCCAGTGACATTCTAGCATTTCTTTCTCCAGTTCTGATGCACTGCGCATGAGCTGAGCTGACGTTTTGTTTGGATACATAGATGAACATTTAAATGAAAATGTCAATTGGACTGCAATTACTATATGATAAAAATCCCTCACAAATACCAGCTATGCATGTTAATATACAACAACAAACAACAACATATGTATAATTATATCTTAAATATCAAAATGTGATCCGAACAACCTCTTGACGTCCTGCATGCATTTATATCATGTTTTAGTTTTTAAGCAAGGGAATGCAGACCTGTTTTATTTCCTGGTGAAAAGGTAAATGCTGTAACGATGAGTGCTCACTATGCAGTGATTATCAAAGCAACTGATATTCCTACCTTTTCTCTCCAGAGTGTCCTTCCCATATGCCACATACTTCTGCACCCACTCAATGCATGTGTTCTCCAGATAAGCTTTCCAGTATTCTGCTAACTGTCTTTCTTTAGTCTCCCATCTGTTCTTGGTAAGGACAGCTTGAGGATTAGCAGCAGTCCAGGTGAGGGTGCTCTTATCCAGACTGAGGAAGTCCTCTCCATCATAACCATACTGATAGTATCCTCGTTTGGTGCCATCATCATCCAGCTCACAGCCGTACATCAGCTGCCATGAGTGAACTCCTGAGAAGAGAGAAACATCATGATAAATCACACTCACCATTCTTCATTTCTTCTAATATAACCTTAAGACTTGATGATTGAGCAGAATTTACACAAAACCAAACATCCACATAAAGATGAGAGCAATTATAATTAGCTTATGGACCGGTTGGTACTAAAATATACCAGCATTCAGAAGAAGTGAATAGATGAACATGATTACATATAATGTGCATGTATGCAGAGTTCACAGCATTAAAATATTTGACAGCGTAAGGTTATTCAGTTGAAGGTGAAAGTAAGACTCAACATGGGCTGTTTTTTGCATAAACAGTGTTCAGTGCTGCTGCTGATTAAACATATGAGCATAAGAAACATGTTTGAGAGAACATGGTTACAGATGTTATACTAAAAGAACACAGATCAAAGTTTGTTTCTAAATGTGTGCTAGGGTCGCACTTAGGAATTATGTCTGATGTCTAATATCTTTACAGCAACACATGTCAATACAATGATCGTGGTATTCATTTAATTATTTTTGTTTATTTCTGTTGATCTGTAAATAACTCCAGTGTAGAGGAGAGAACGGAGACAGTATTGCTTTATCTGAGTAATATGGAACACCACACAGAGACAGAGTGACGACGTGAAACGCTTAATATCATGAAGATCCTGTGATTCATAGAAAATGATTCTTTGAGAAATCAGCAGGACGTCCCGTCAGATCAATTAATCTCATCTAAAGCAGCTCTGCTCACACATTTCACTTTTTCTCATCTGCTCCTAAAGCAGAACCTGTTCATTTCTAACAAAAGAAGAACTAGATTAAAAAAAATTTTATGTTGCTTGAGAAAGCAGTTTAAAAAGTGTGAAGTTTGAAGTAGTTTTAAATTTTAATTGCTTTAAAAGTTTGAACACCTGAAATGTAACTTATTTCTATTTTCACTAAAATCAATGTAATTTATTTTTGTTCAATAATATTTTTTATTTTCTATTTTGAGATAATTTCATGGTACTAATTCATATTTATGCAATAATTATCTTTTTTTTTTACCATTGAAACAAAAACTATTTTTTTCTAATATTTATCTCATCTAAAGCATCTCTGTTCACACATTTCTCTTTTCCCCCTCTGTTTGTAAAGCAGAACCAGTTAATTTCTTACAAAATAAGAACTAGATTAAAAAAATTGTCAAGACAAACTTTATGTTGCAAAAAGCATGAAGTTTGAAGTAGATTTAAATTTGAATCTCTTGCTTGAAGTTTGAGCACCTGAAATGTAACGATTTTTATTTTCACTAAAATCAATGTAATATATTTTTGTTCAATAATATTTTTTTATTTTGTATTTTTTGAGATAATTTCACAGCACTAGTTAATATTTATGCTAGAATTGTGATATTTTTTTTCCCATTGAAACAAAAAAAATATAACATTTTTATATTTCTTTTTAATTAAGGCAATATTTTATGTTAAAATAGAGTGCTTTTAAAATCCAATATTTGAAGGCAGATTAATATCATCCGATCATATTCAAAATAGAAAAAGCATCTGCAACTCCATGTTTAGCTACTAAATTCTCATTAAAGCTCTATATAAAAAGGCTTACCAATTATCTAGTTGTTTTTAGACATAAATACTTATTTTATTAAGTTTCATTGAAGATTTTATTTCCATTGAAGGTTTATTATAGATTTAATAGTTGATAAATCTGGAGCAGCTGCAGCGAGAGACTAATGTGTGTGTGTGTGTGTGTGTGTGTGTGTGTGTGTGTGTGTGTGTGTGTGTGTTTATGTGTGTGTTTATGAGGACACAAATTTGTATAATGACATGGGTATGACATAGGTATAACCATAGATATGTATTCGTAGATGCCTCATTAGCAACTGTTTCTATGGACCACTATATGATCCATATTCAAAAGGTCAACGACGTCTTTCACCATAACAGTAACAAGTTACCAATGTATCAAAGCTCATAATATTGAGTTAATACATTCAAAAACACAAACCAACACATTCTCACCTGTGATAGTTTATCCCGTTTCTTTGAGAATTTAAATCCTGCCAGTTTTTACAACCATCCACTGTGTAGGATTGTGGCATCTTCGAATATTCATTGATTATTATGGTGAATGACGTCAAGTTGACCGTTAAAGATGGCGGACGCGTCTACGTGCTTGGTGCAGTCGAATGGGGCATCTACCTGTACATATTTATGGGTATATGAGCCCAGCCCACCATCTCCACACGGTACGGAGCATAAGTCTGAGCCCACCAATGACTGAGAGCCAGAGCGCAACCTGTCAGACCAGGTGCGAGAGCCGACGACAGTGCCCACCACGAGGGAGCAAGCCGTGGATGGTGTGAGTGTGGAGTGGAGCTCCGCCCCCTGCATCGCAACTGGGGGTTAGCAAAATATGGAGTGCCAAAAGGGCCAAAATGAGGAAGTAGATTTTATAGACTGGGACTCTGAAGTGGAGGATGACCTGCCCCCCTCTCCTCTCTCCATCTTCGCTGGTCCCATCCAGCCCTCCTTCATCTGTGGTTTCCTCGTCCAGCCCTGAGGATGTGTCCTCCTCTGGCCGCTCCTCCAAAATGCCCGCCCTCCCTCCCGCTCCTGCCTCCTCCACCACTGTCGTCTGGCAGCCCCTCTGCTCGCCCTCAGCCAACAATCATTGCAGTGTGAGCTCCACGGGACTGCCATCCTCCAGCATCAGTATGGCCGGAGTCTCCCTCACCTCCACCTTCAGCCTCTGAGGCCTGGACTCCACCTTGGCCCGTTGACCTGTCGGCTCCACTATGGTTCCTAGCTCCCTCCTCTCCACTGTGGCCCAGCAGTCCACAAGCTCTGCTTTGGCTCCCTCGTCCCTCCGGCTCCGCCTTGGTCTGGCGTCGACCATCCTATGCATCGGGACTCCACTCCTCTGGCTTCGCCTCGTCCCTCCGTCCCACTGGCTCCGTCAGGCTCCTTCATCCCCTCAGCTCCATCTCAGTCCTCTGTCCCTCTGGCTCCACCATGGCCTTCCGGATCCACATTTCCGCGTCGGTCGCCAGAGCCATCAGTTCCGCCTAGGACCTCCGGATCCTCCCCGCCACCCTGGCTCTTCGGCTCTCCATCTCCGCCTCGGGCTCCTCCTCCACCTGCTCCGCCGCCATTGGTCGGCCCCCTGGAGTTGGCAGCCATTCCTCCTCCATGGCTCCTCCCACCGTCGGCTCCACCTTGGGCTGTTATGGCTGTGGCCTGGGTCCTGCTGGGCTCCTCCTGCTCCAGGTCCCTCCTGTCTCCTCCTTGGCTCCTCCCTCCGTCGGCTCCTCCATTCCTCCATGGTCTCTGTCTTCTGTGGCTCTTTAGTGAGTGGTTTCTGTATGGTGGAGTCCGTCCTCCATCTGTTGTTTATACGGTGTTAGGATGCACGTTTCGGTATGTTGTTTTTATGTTGCATGGATGGACTCATTTAGTGTGTTTTTGCCCCTGTGACCCAGTTTCTGTCTCCCATGTTAGGTTTGATTAGTTCCCAGGTTTCTAGTTTCTTCCCCATGTGTTCCATGTCCTTGTTAATTTAGTCATTCCACTCACCTGTTTCCCCAATTATCCTGTCTTTAAAAGGTCCTAGTCTGTTCAGTCTGTGTTTGTCGGGTCTACAAGTTACATACGTGTGTCTTTCTCCTGTTTCCATGTTGGATTTACCCCTGTGTTGGATTAATAAAGTCTTATTTCGCTTATCCTCTGCTAAATGAACAGGCTGCTGCATGCAGTTTTTATTTATTTTTATTTTTTTCCGGAGAATCAGTTACCGTACTGGTTAAAATCCCCAGACTGTTTACTTAAGTATTAAATTAAGAAATTACATTAAAAGTAATCACTTTGGTAGTCTAAAATACTTTTCGGATGTAACTGTAATCTGATTACCCCTTATTTAAAATGTAATTATAACGAAATACAGTTACCCATATTTTGTATTTTAAATACATAATGCCGTTAAATGTATTTTGTTACTCCCCAGCCCTGAGCAGATGTCATGTGATTTTCATCTCGTCCAGTCAAACTGAAGCATGAGATGTTTCTGTGTTGTGTGTAATTCAGGTTTGTGTGACTCAGATCAGTAAAGTTTCTGACTGGCTGTTAAAGACACACATTATGATGAACATCCTCTTTGGTAGAAACAGCGCTGAAATAGTGTTACGTAGTACTACCAAAGACTACAGAATACCCAAGACATGTCACTCCTATAGTTCTGAATGGGGAAAAATGCAACGCTCAATCACAGGAAGCAATCACTAATCGGTAAAGTAAGCGCATCACTGCAGCTGCCGTTAGAAGTGTTCCGGTTGCTATTGAAACAGTCAGCAGTCTGAGACGTGCTCTTAGGACTGCACATGCGCACTGGCTGATCTAGCCTCAATAATAAGCTTTTTATAAAGCTATTTGAGCAAAATATACAACATTTATGACACAGTTGTTATCAGATTTCTTTGGTGATTTCAATCGCAAGCCTATGAGCAGTTTTGTAGAATTTGATGTTTCCTCATTCAAAGAGATAGGAGTTGCACTTGGATGCCCGAGAGCCATTTCAAAGATGGCCGCCAAGTGACAAGACTTGTCTTAAAGAGACTTAGATATTACTAGGATGTGTGTGACAATACGTGTGTTTGGGTATCTGTGTGTGTGGTCTGCTGTTTTACCACCTTTTTGCCAAAACTGAAACATACAATGTTTGAGTCACAAATACGATTAAATTATAAAAGTGTCCCAATGTGAAATACTACAAATATCCCTATACAATGAAAAAGACAAAACTGAACATTTCTGTCCTTAGTGGATATTAGTGTTTATTTAGCAAACACCTCTTTAATACACAGATAAAATAAAATAAAAGTAAAAGGTATTGTAAATGGTAGCTGTAATTATGTCATTAGTATGCAAAATATTCAAAACTAGGAGACCCCCCCCCCCCCCCCCACTGTCAAGTTAAACTAATGGGGCTTCTACTGTGTGTAGGTGTTTGTGACTAACTTACCTGACTGGTTGAAGTGTACCCTTATGTTCTGGATGTTGATTTTGAAGATCTGATGTGCTTTAATATCAATCTGAGCCTCTTTGTCCCAGTAATCTTCTCCCACATTCTGTCTGATCCACTCTGTCTTTGGCACAGCTTTCTTTGTGTTGCTGTCAAAGTACATAAACTGCTCATCATCAACCAGACCAACTGCAATGAACTCTGGGAAGTCATTGATTCCAGAAACACCAGTGTAGAAGTATCTCAGAGAGTGCGTTCCTGTGGACAGAGACACAAACAGAGAGAATTTAAATCATCATCTCAAATTAAAAATCACCACATAAAACCTGTTCAAAATCCACACTTTAAGAGTTACAGCAACACTGAAATTCACAATTAGGCTACATTAAAATAATTTTTTTTAAAAAGAAGAAAAAAGAAAAATGACACCCTGATATAGCCTACAAAAGGACTGTTTAATAATTATGTTCATTTTCCAGATCTTCCTTCCTAAGTTCCCTAAATTTACATTTGAGACCTTGTCAGTTATTATAAGGGTTGTAAATTAATTTTGTTCTGGTACTTCGTTACCTTACGTAATTAGAAATTTTGGGTATCTATACTTTACTGGAGTTATTATTTTTCAGCCTACTTTTTACTTCTACTCCTTACATTTTCACGCAATTATCTGTACTTTCTACTCCTTACATTTTAAAAATAGGTTCGTTATTTCATTCCACCTTGTTTTCATTCCGGCTTGTCATCATTTAAAAAAAAAAACCCTATCCAGATAAATCGCACCATCCGGATGAAGTGAATTTGATTGTGGTTGGATGAAAAGTATAAACATATACTATTCCGACACCCTATTGGTTTGTACGCGATCCATCGCACCTGCACATGACACAAATCACATCACACTCCAGCAAGGACATAGCCAGTGTTGGGTTCATCAAAAAATATATTTCTTAAAAGTTATTATTTCTCACTACAGGCTGATTTATCAAATGGGTGCTTTCTCTTCTCCCTCCGAAAATTAAGCTACTGTAGGTAGTTCGGTAGCGAGACGTTTGAATAAATTAGCGTTTGTGATTGACAATGTTGTGATAAGTAGGCTATACCAACTTTGTAACTCGTTACCACCCCCCCAACACTGGACATAGCAGACGTATGTAGCGAATACAGGAAGCTATCAATCAAGAAGGTATTAGGATTATGAGTTATTTTTAATTTTTATTTTTTGATTAATCACTCGGATTAATCATTCATTTTGACAGCACTAATGTTTATTGTATATAGACAACCATACAAGGGTAATTGTTACTAAGCCTGCCCTGGGTACACCAATTTTCTTGTCCATTGCCCTCGCAGATTCCTGCAGCTAAGCTTGGATGTACATTTACATTCCATTAAAGGTTACTGATGACATGACTCATGACATGATGACATGAAGTTTGACTTTTTGCACCATTACAATACTTATAGGCAACTAGTCATCATATCTCTAGTTCTTTAATGTATTTGCATTATACTAAAGTCAAGTCAAGTCAAGTCAAGTCACCTTTATTTATATAGTGCTTTAAACAAAAAAGATTGCGTCAAAGCAACTGAACAACATTAATTAGGAAAACAGTGTGTCAATAATGCAAGATGACAGTTAAAGGCACTAAAGTGCGTTCATTTTCAATGGGCATATATGCGGCTGAAACAGGTAGCCTAGTGCATCCCAAATTTTTCAAAATGAATATTTTAATATAACATTATAGTCATTATAGCCTATGGCCTTTAGAAAAAAATTTTTCTGAGGAGGTGGGGTAGTGCACAATAGGCCCCTGTGGCGCGACCTAAGCTTTTGTTCTTAATGGCATTTTTTTCCTTACATTACTTTTACTTTTTTACTTTAAGTAGTTTTGAAACCAGTACTTTTACTTTAGTAAAAAGCTTGAGTTCATACTTCAACTTCTACAGAAGTCTTTTTAAACTCTAGTATCTATACTTCTACTTGAGTAATGAATGTGAATACTTTTGACACCAGTGGTTATTATACTAAAAATATAGCAAGATGTGCTGTATTTTTAATTAAAACAATATTTACTCATAATCAGTCTTATTGGTCAAGTGTGCTTAAACACAGAAGTCATTTTGATTCCAGTTACTTCAAAAAAAAATATATATAACACAGGAAGACAGATAAAAAAGATGTGTATCTAGACACAGTAAAGTATGGATATGGGTTATTTACAGATATGAGATTTCAAGATCTCACTTCAGGCAAAGACAAATGTAAGAACAACAAATGTGATCCTGGACCACAAAACCAGTAAATTCTTTGAAATTGAGATTTATACAAGCTGAATAAATAAGCTTTCTATTGATATATGGTTTGTTAGGATCGATATTTGGAATCTGAGGGTACAAAAAATTCAAAATATTATGAAAAGCTCCTTTAAAGTTGTCCAAATGAAGTTCATAACAATGCATATTCCTAATCAAAAATTAAGTTTTGATATATTTACAGTAGAAAATTTACAAAATATCTTCATGGAACATGATCTTTACTTAATATCCTAATGATTTTTAGCATAAAAGAAAAATCATGTTTGGCTACAAATAAACCCCAGCGACTTAAGACTGCTTTTGTGCTCCAGGGTCACAAATATATTATTGAATATATTACTTGAAATATATCCAACAACTGAACAAAGAAAATAAAATGATACAATAATGATTTGTATTTGATTCATCTATTTAACATGAATGTTTATATTATTATTATTATAATTCATTAGTGCAACAGATTCAGCCATAAGAAAGGACTGAAATGTAATACATTTCTGGCATTTTAGGAGACCAGATTAGTGTGAAATATGAAGTATTAAAAAAATGGTGCTTATCCTGCTGTCCATCACTTTCTCTCTCACACACAGCATCATAGATTTCAGTGAAGAGATTGATCTATATGTCTGTTGTCTGATGGTTGTCTCCTTCTTCTCTTCCTGTCCTAACTTTTACTACTTTGAACAATGACTGAAGCCTTGTATAACAGGCACTTCTCGTGTTTATGGTCTTATGGTCAGTGTTGGGAAGTGACTAGTAACATGTAACAGAATTACATAATTTAATTACAAAATAAATATAATCGTAATCAGTTACAGTTACTGAGAAAAAATTTGTAATTATAAATTACAGTTTCTTATGAAAACGTTACCGATTACAAAGGGGATTACATCTATTTTTTTTTTTTTTTTACAGATTTAATTGAATCTGAATTACCTGAAATAAAATATGTGACCCTGGAGCACAAAACCAGTCTTATATCTGCCTGATATAAATGTTTGAATAACAGTTGAAAACATTATAAATATAGAAAAGTAATAAAAAAGTAAGCAAATGCAGCCCTAATTAGTTACATTACTTTAATAAAGTAGAATAAATTGAAATAGTTACACTACTTGTTATATTTTAGATAGGGTAAATTGTAATCTATAACCTATTACATTTCAAAAGTAAACTTCTCAACATTGGTTAAGATGAATCTCTTGATGTATTACTCAATTGTAAGTCGCTTTGGATAAAAAGCGCCTGCCATATGAATAAATGTCAATGTAAATGTTTCGTGGCATTGTATTGTCATCTAGTGGCCAAACACTGCAGTTAAAATTCCCAACAACCCTACGCTAAATAGTTTGTTTTCTTTCCAGTTGTTCTTTGGGTCTTCCATTTCCATTTAGATTTTTATTCTGCTGTAATGGACCTTTTTCCCAACACATGGTAAGACAAACAGAAAGCTATAAGGTTTATTCCTAGTTAATAGTCTCGTCATCGGTATCTAGGTAGAAAACTCTTCAGGTCAGAAATAAAACTGATCTTTAACAGAAAACTAGCATGCTCAAGAATATGTTTTACATTTTCAAACTCAAACCAATACATACATTTGTTAGCTACAATAGGCTATTTATGTATTTATTTATTTTATTACGCGCACATGTTTTGGAATACACCGCAGGTCCTATTCTCCCGTTTCTCAGCATAATTATTACTATTATTGAATATTGTTTATTATTAAGATATTATTATTGTTGCTGTTATTATTATGAGTAGTAGTATAAGTAAGTCAGTTTTGTGAGCAAAGAATAATATAAACAAAATATAACGTCGTAGACAAACATGAATTGGATACGTTTAAAATATGATCTTTAGGATTTTAAAACATTAAAATCTATGAAAAAGTATTAGTAACACGAATATTTGAATTTAAGTGGGCTGTTCATGTAGGTCTGTTTCAGCGTAACAGAATAACTCTTAAAAAACAATCATACAACAAATGTTAAACTATAGCTGGTAAATAAACTAATCTACTCACCAGCATAGGCCAGATGAGCTCCAAGGAGCAAAAGCAGTACATGCCGCATTATTTCTTTTGACTGACAAATAATTCCTTTCAGAAACTAAGTGTACCGGACTCCGCGGTTGTCGCCTGTGAGCTGGTGAGCTGTGACCACGGACTGTTGGCTAAACGTCTGATGCATATAGGACACAAAAGAGGAAACACTTCAGAAGTGTCGAAGTAGACATCGGATTGGTTGAATTATTTAGGATTTCCGTGAGACGAGTGTGTCGCGTTCTTTAATGTTATGCCTGGAAACATAAAAAGACTTTTTTTTTGTCGTGCGCGTGTAATCAAGCACTTACGGTACGGATGCTGAGCGCAGTCAAAATGCATGTAAAGAAGCTGTCATACACACGTTTCCTTTATACTTTAGCTTATTTTAACTAATTTTAATTTTTGAGTTTTCCAATACTTTAATTTTGTACATAAACGTTTATATTGTACATTAATTATTATAAATCGTTTATTAATGTTTATAAATGTTAATATTAATGATTTTCATTCATTGTTTTATTTCATGTTTGTGTGTGTATATGTGCATATATATATATATATATATATATATATTAACTCTAAAATAATAATTGTAAAATTCTACAATAATTGTGTGTGTGTGTGTGTGTGTGTGTGTAACAAAATGCGTCCTAGCAATTGCATTGTCCCATTTTCCAACACTCATAAAAAGTGTTCCTTTATAGGTTAGCTCATTCTTTCAAAGGATATGTATTCAATGTGACCCTGACTATCACTGTATTCATTTTCAAGCCATTTGTATAGATTTGGAGAAACCTAAAAGCAAAATCACAAACCATCAAACTCCTTTGTTGCACTTGGTTTATTTCCGTATATTTAAACACTCATAAAAAAATCCTTTATAGGTTAGCTCAGTGTTTCAATGGATATGTATTCAGAGTGACCCTGACTATCACTGTATTCATTTTTAAGGCATTTTACTGTATAGTTTTGGAGAAAACTAAAAGCAAAATCACCCCAAATAACAAAATGCATCCTAGCATTTGCACTGTGTTCCATTTTCCAACACTCATAAAAAGTGTTCCTTTATAGTGACCCTGACTATCACTGTATTCATTTTCAGGTCATTTTACTGTATAGTGTTGAAGAAAACTAAAAGCAAAAAATCACAAAACATCAAACTCCGTTGTTGCACGAGACGTTGAACGAAACGAACTGTGATTGGTTGTTTGACATGTCGGTCAAACGGCCTCATAGGCGGGCCTTAGCCAATGAAAGCTGCCATAGATTCTATGGCAAGCCGTTTTAACATTTAGAACTTTGTTTTGACTATCCATAAATATAATTTTGGATGGTCACAATTGTAATTCCAGATATCTATATTGCAATTATGACTCATCGTAATTGGAATTAAGATATCTACAATGTGATTATGACTACTCGTAATATGCATTGAAGATATCTACAAGGTCATTTCGACTAGTCATAATCTTCCATTGACTTCCAATGAAAAATATTTTCGTTTTACGACTAGTCGTAATTCCAATTCAAGATATCTTTAAATATGATTTGCCTAGTCAAAATACAATTTAAGATATCTTTAATTCCAAATTTTTAAAGATATTCAAAATACATTTGTTTTAGCATTTAAAACTTGTTTTATCCATAAATATAATTTTGGATAGTCACAACTGTAATTTGTATAGTCATAATTATAATTCGACTAGTCACAATGACAATTAGAGATATCTGCAATTATAATTGCACTAGTAAGAAATCAGATTAGAGATATCTCTAAATACTTTATGACTAGTCAAAACTCCATTTAAGATATTTGTAATTACTTTATAGATATCTTCAATAGACGCGTCATACATCCGCAAATGTAATAAGAGATATCTCTAATTTAATTTCGACTAGTCACAATTATAGTTTAAGACATCTGAATTGCAACTGCTCCTAGTCGAAATGCTGGTGTGTGACATCAGAATAAATTTACTCAGCTCCTCCCCGCCTACTCTGCTAACTGCTAACAACATAATAAAAGTCTGCTTTTGTTGTCACGGAGAGAAAAGCTACCGGAAGAAGTGCTTCATGGATTATTAAATAAATCTGGATGCAGCCTTGTGTGGTAAAAGGTCTCCAGCGTGCATGTATGTATAGCACTGTGTTTTAACTGAATCATGTTGCAAAATGGACCAAATGCAGTGTAATGTTCAGTAAAGGCAGAAAATCACAATCTGCTCATCTTAATTTATTTATTATATATTTAGACAATGAAAAACAATGTTTTTTATCTATTTATTTATTTAAAGAAAGGTAGTGTAATTAGCAGTTTTTATCTTACCATTCATTCTGACTTTTTTCTCAGAATTGCTATATATAGACAATGCGAGATATAAATTTTATAACTGTGAGATAAAAAGTTGCTATTTCTTTATTAATTAATTCTTTCTTTATTTAGTGGCGGAAACGAGCTTCCATATATAGCCCACAAGGTGGGAGTATTGTATTGTATTAAAGCAAGAGATCCATGATGATGATATTCTGCTGTGTTCAGTGATGAGCGCCAATGTATTCTTTTAGGCAGTGGCTATTTGCACTAGGTGTAAATAGCATATTTTCTTAGCGATAGATGATATTTACACTAAGTGCAAATAGCAATGGATTCTCTTTACACTAAGTGAAAATAGCAGTATTTTTTTTAATGATGTGCTATTTACACTAAGTGCAAATAGCTATAGATTATATTTACACTATGTTAAAATAGCAAGATTTTCTGCTATTTATACTACCTATTTCAAATTCAATTATCTGCACCTTAGTATTATAGTACATTATGAAACAGTACGCAATAATAACATAGTGAGTGTAAATGATAATTTTAATCAAATTTTTAAATGGATGCCACCTTACTGGGACAATAAAGCCCTCCCTACCCAACCCTACCCAATATTTATATTCAACTTTTTAATTATTTCCTTAATTTTTACTGAAAATAAATGCCTTTCCGATACCATATGAGACTTGAAAAAGGAGAAACAATGTTTGGCAAAAGGCGGATGTGAACTCCAGTCGGTCGCGTCAAATAGCACCCACTAATCCACTGCAACTGATGCTGACTTATCATCGTTTATCATTGTTAACTATCCCAATTACATGTTGGTGGGCATTTATTAACTTTTTAATTATTTCCTTAAACCGATACCATATGAGACTTGAAAAAGGAGAAACAATGTTTGGCAAAAGGCGGATGTGAACTCCAGTCGGTCGTGTCAAAAAGCACACACTTTACCCGCTAATCCACTGCAACTGACGCTGACTTATCGTCGTTTATCATTGTTAACTATCCCAATTACATGTTGGTGGGCGATTGTGTAAGCAGTCTCTGACAACAAGGCAAGATTGCACTTAATGTAAATAGACACTGATTCTTTTAACATCATATCAAATGTTGCAACGGCTGACATGAAGCTTATACATGTGTTCGTTTGTAAATAAAGGCTAACAAAATTTAATCCACAGCACACACGTCTCAACATTACGATATAAAACAGGACAAAAGCATATTTAAGTCCTCTCTGTATAGCCTACCACTTTTACACATGCTCCAGCTACATTTTTATTTCCATACATTTGAATTACTTCTGTATAAAACAGTTTAAAATCACCCAAAGATGCGGGACCTTTATTATACAACTCTTAGACAAAACTGTGAATGACAACAGTTTCCAAGCTAGGATTGGTTAAATAAAATGTTTAGGGTGGGGCTCAACAAAGGTGTATTTGCATGCACATTGTAGATATCTACAAACGTATTTTGACTAGTCAAATTGTTAATTCCAGATATCTACATTGCAATTACGCCTAGTCACAAAGCTAAATGCAGATATCTCTAAATCTAGTTCTTCCTAGTCAAAAATCTGATTGGGATATCCATTATTAAATTGCAGATATATTTAAATGGGTTTTGACTAGTCATAATTCCAATTCAAGATATCTTTAAATATGATTTGCCTAGTCAAAATTCCAATTCAAGAGATCTACAATTGTAATTTGGATATCTTTTAAAAATTTGGAATTAAAGATATCTTAAATTGTATTTTGACTAGTCAAATCATATTTAAAGATATCTTGAATTGGGATTACGACTAGTCAAAACTCATTTGAAGATATCTCTAATTGAATTATCACTAGTCAAACCGTACAAACCCCATTCCAAAAAAGTTGGGACACTGTACAAATTGTGAATAAAAACAGAATGCAATGATGTGGAAGTTTCAAATTTCAATATTTTATTCAGAATACAACATAGATGACATATCAAATGTTTAAACTGAGAAAATGTATCATTTTAATGGAAAAATAAGTTGATTTGAAATTTCATGGCATCAACACATCTCAAAAAAGTTGGGACAAGGCCATGTTTACCACTATGTTGCATCCCCTCTTCTTTTTAATACAGTCTGCAAACGTCTGGGGATTGAGGAGACAAGTTGCTCAAGTTTAGGAATAGGAATGTTGTCCCATTCTTGTCTAATACAGGCTTCTAGTTGCTCAAAACTGTCTTAGGTCTTCTTTGTCGCATCTTCCTCTTTATAATACGCCACATGTTTTCTATGGGTGAAAGATCTGGTCTGCAGGCTGAACATTTCAGTACCCGGATCCTTCTTCTACGCAGTCATGATGTTGTAATTGATGCAGTATGTGGTCTAGCATTGTCATGTTGGAAAATGCAAGGTCTTCCCTGAAAGAGACGACGTCTGGATGGGAGCATATGTTGTTCTAGAACTTGGATATACCTTTCAGCATTGGTGGTGCCTTTCCAGATGTGTAAGCTGCCCATGCCACACACACTCATGTAACCCCATACCATCAGAGATGCAGGCTTCTGAACGGAGCACTGATAACAACTTGGGTTGTCCTTGTCCTCTTTAGTCCGGATGACATGTTGCCAAATGACCTAATAAGTTGCGTCCCAGTTTTCCATAAAGCACTTCAAATTTGATTCGTCTGACCACAGAACAGTTTTCCACTTTGCCACAGTCCATTTTAAATGAGCCTTGGCCCAGAGAAAATGCCTGCGCTTCTGGATCTTGTTTAGATATGGCTTCTTTTTTTACCTATAGAGTTTTAGCCAGCAATGGCGAATGGCACGGTGGATTGTGTTCACCGACAATGTTTTCTGGAAGTATTCCTGAGACCATGTTGTGATTTCCATTTCAGTAGCATTGCTGTGTGAAGATCACAGGCATCCAGTATGGTTTTCCGGCCTTGACCCTTACACACAGAGATTGTTGGTGATCCTCTGCCCATCTTGACTTCTGAGAGACTGCCACTCTGAGAGGCTCTTTTTATACCCAATCATGTTGCCAAATGACCTAATAAGTTGCAAATTGGTCCTCCAGCTGTTCCTTATATGTACATTTAACTTTTCCGGTCTCTTATTGCTACCTGTCCCAACTTTTTTGGAATGTGTAGATATCATGAAATCCAAAATGAGCCAATATTTGGCCTGAAATTTCAAAATTTCTCACTTTCAACATTTGCTATGTTATCTATATTCTATTGTGAATAAAATATAAGTTTATGAGATTTGTAAATTATTCTATTCTTTTTTTACTCACAATTTGTACATTGTCCCAACTTTTTTGGAATCGGGTTTGTAATTTGAGATATCTCTAATTAGAATTTTGACTAGGCAAATCATATTTAAAGGTATCTTGAACTGGAATTACGATTAGTCAAAACTCAGTTGAAGATATCCAAAAATATTTTTCAATGGAAGTCAATGGAAGATTATGACTAGTCGTAATAGCATTGTATATATCTTAGTCATAATCAAAGATTATGACTAGTCGTAATAATTACGACAAGTCATAATTGCAGTATAGATATCTGGAATTACAATTGTGACTATCCGAAATTATATTTATGAATAGTCAAAACAAAGTTTTAAATGTTAAAACGGCTTGCCATACTGCACAAACGCCTAATAAATTGGTTCTGAAATTCTAGCAAATAGATTTTCTCGACAAGTCTGACGTCACGAGTTACTATGCGGTATTTCCTTCACTGGGTTGATCATAGACTTGATTAGTCTAAAAATCATAAAAATAGTAATTAAATGATTTTGGAATCATGTGAGAATATGCCTGGGTTAGAACTGAATATTTTCTCATTGGTTATATGTTTTCAACTTAAGCTAATGTTATGCACTGAGATGCTTGTCTACAAACATACTGCAAATCAAAAGTCATCTTTATGTGATTTACTGTATGGTTATATTAATAATGTAATTCTTACACTGTAGTTGTTGACAAATGTTTCTAATTTCTGAGGATGCCACTGAGGAAGTTTACTGTAAAATAAAGAAAATGAATAATCTTGCTTTAGGGCGAGCGGCGATGGTTGTATACGGGACGAGTTGAGTTGTAACCATCAGTTTAACCTCTAAGAGATTAAGTACAGGGATGAAATCACTATCATACATGATCACCATCCTCTTGACATGACAACAAAAGCTGGAAGTCTCTTTACAGAAACATAAAGGACTTATAGGACAAAAAACTAATTTGTGTTATAAAAATTAACATTTCACTTCTGGATTATAATTTCATTTGCAATAAATGACAAGACTGGTGTCATATAAATTAGAAGATTCTCATGCTATATTCATGCTATATTTACTCAAAATCTTGAACCAAACCTTAAGGCTGATCAGATGAGGAGGTTGTGACATGACCTTTCTTGACACACAAAGTCTGAACAAACTGAGATGGTGTAAAATGACTAACATGCACATGCTGTGTTATGTTTTTGTTTGTTTGTTTGTTTAACAAACTCTTATCCCATGTTTTATCTATTTGTTAAATCATTGTTCCCAACTGTTTTGCTGCTTTAGAATGACGTTCTTCCTCTTTAGAATAAAGTTTCTTTCTTTTTTCTTCATGTACATTTTAAACTGATGTCCCTATTTAATAACAGCATAACAAAACCAACTGTTATTATTTTTTATTATATTATGATATTATGTTCGCTGTCCAATATGATATTGTTGTTGTTGTTGTTAAATTATACACACAGACTTTTTACTAACTTATATTTCTTGAGAAACAGGCAGATCTGTGCGTTAACCTGAAAAATGCATGTTGTGGATGAAGATGACGTGTTTTTTACTTTTTATGCTCACTTATTAATTCTTAAGCTATTTTTTTAATCAGTTAATAAATTACATCACATATTATCATTGCATTACATATAACCAATAAAATAAAGACTATGTTAGAGTGGAATTAATGTGCACTAAAACTAAAACTCTTACTGGCCTAAGTCCAAATGAAGTGGCTACATGTATTCTTCCCTCCTCTTTAAAGATAAAATGTTCTATATTTACAAAATATTAAGGTTAATTAAGAACTGATGAAGATACGATAGCTATGGAGGAGGATTAGCTTCAAATATGCAAACAAAAATAGCTAGAATACCATGAATACTTAAATTAAGATCACAAAAAACGTCCAATTTAAAGAAGATTGTTCTCCAAACTGTACGTTTTGCTAAGAGAGAAATCAAGGAAACATTCTTCAATGTGATTTGAATATTTTTTGACAAATCCTTCATCCTTCAAAGAGCAAGTGTAGGTATACATTTTTCACACTTTTAAAAAAAATGAATAAAGACATGCACAACATACAGAATGTATAAAACTATACTGCTCAGGCTATACAGGGTTGGTTATCTGTTGTTACCACGCTACAAGAGACATAAGAGATGGTGTTTCCCCGTGTCCTTAAATGCACTCTGTTCCGAGAAAGCACGTGACATCATGATGAAATCCTCAACATGAAGGGTTTCGAATACTAATGTTTGCTCGGAGCGCCACCTAGTGGACATCAATATCTACTAGAACAGGGATCTCCAACCCTGCTCCTGGAGAGCTACCATCCTGCAGACTTCAGTTCCAACCCTGCTCCAACACACCTGTCTGTAATTATCAAGTAGCCCTGAACACCTTGATTTGCTGCTTCAGGTGTCTTTGATTCCGTATCAGTTACAAAATATTATTACTTACTTAAAGCCCTTAATGGTTTAGCTCCTGCGTACCTAACTAGTCTTCTACCACGCTACAACCCATCACGCTCCCCAAGGTCACAAAACGCTGGACTTTTGGTAGTACCTAGTAGGGATGTCAACGATTAATCGATGATCGATTAATTGTCGATAAGAGATGCAATCGATTAAGGCTGTCGATGGTCGGTTAACCGATTTCATGTTGGGCTTCGTGCGGCTCATGCGCAGAACACGTGCGAGCGGCTGTGAGTGACGGCAGGCCCGTCGTCAAGGGGGGGCATTGGGGGGCAGTGCCCCCCAAAATGACTTACTGTGCCCCCCTAAATGTAATGCACAGGACAATTACGCAAACTTGCGGTCACACTGCACTTTTCGTTCCATTGACTTCCATTCATACGCATGCGAATGCGTCAGACCGCAAACGCAAGCTCATGCGAAAAATTTCGCATTTCGCTGCGTTCCAAAGTTCAAGTTTGGTGAACTCTGACCTGCAAATTCGCATCACGTGAAGACGTGGGACCATTAAAAAAAATCGATACGTCACTGCGTGACCTCTGTACAGAAATTCAAAAATTAAGGAAGCGCTAATTTTAGCCATAGCGCAGCATCCTATTTTACATAACACATCTTTAAAAGATTATTATTAGGAAAAAGCTGCATGGTTCGCAGTGTCAATGGAAACAGGAACAGATGGTACATTTGAATGAGGACACATTTTATAATTTTTTATTGCTTAGTGTGTATGTTTTTGTTTAATCATTTGGAAGGACAGAGAGTAAAACAATAAAACGCTTTCGACGCCATCGCAAAAGACACAGTATACAAGCACATTAATCCATGTTGTGATAACTGAGGAGAGATCTGCTCCCACCCAAATTCGCAGCAGTGTCCGAAAAATT
The DNA here is from genome assembly GCF_018340385.1 of Cyprinus carpio. Lineage (NCBI taxonomy): Eukaryota > Metazoa > Chordata > Actinopteri > Cypriniformes > Cyprinidae > Cyprinus > Cyprinus carpio. Next base: position 10,176,764 of record NC_056590.1, on the reverse strand, counting down.
TTCGCACGTTCAAGATTTAGTGTGACCGCCTCTTTAGATATTTTACGTTTGATATATGTCATAGATTGAGATCATTGTGACTATGATGTTGTTTCAGCAGAACTTAGCTCACAGGAACAGTAATCACTACAACGGTAACATTAGAAATGCATAACACATTACCTTCAGAAATGATTCAGACAATTCATTATTCAACGCATTGTTACACAGAACATAATTTTAAATATAATTATATTCCTAAATGACTGTTAAAACATCCCAAAACAGCACCCAAACCTTGCAAGACCTACCTCATTAATTATTCAAATACAACAGCCAATGGCAAGTCTCCAGCAGCAGACCTTTCAATATATTTTATTTTTGTGTTAGTAGTTTTAATTATTCAAATTACAATATGCAGTTTGTGTGTAAGTATATGTATATATATATATAAATCATGCAATTCATTTAGTTAAGCATACAGTATTGTTTATGCGTAATTCCTTTGCGCAGCTGAGCTGAGTTTTAGGTTGGACTTGTAATGATATACGTTACGTTGATTGTTCATGTTACTTAAGAAAGCCACTAGATGGCACTGTGTTGTGTATGTGACGAACAATGCAGATTAACAAAAAAATATAGGCTACTAGCTAAATTTGGAAATGTTAAGAGACAATAAACAGAGACGTTGAGCTCATACGGTGAAGTATTTTATTTGAATAATTGAACAAAAACAAGACTATTGTGGTCTATTTTAGTGATAGCCTAATATGGGTTTGTTGTTATAGTCTGTCTCAGATCATTAAAAAAGTGTGCCCCACTATGAAAATTAAATGCCCCCCCATTTGGTTTGTTCTGGCGACGGCCCTGAGTGACGGTCACGGTATATAAAAGCATCATCATTCATTCACAATGTACAAATTAAGCTTTTAATGTGATTTAAACTTTAAAGTACATTAAAACAGAAACAACATCAAAGTTCTTCAACATAACAAGCAATAGAAATGTAGTAACTAATCATTTCATCAGATAACTGTTTCATATCGTGTGCTTTGGAGGGCTGCGGGACACAGGACAGGTAGGCTAGTCTATATATTCCTTCAACTTGTTAATTCGTTCCTGTGATTTATTAATTTGTGGCAATTGTCCAGGGAACAAATTAATAAATCGAACGAATTCTTAATTCATTAAATCTTTAATTTCCCTTCCCATGTTTACCACAGTAAGAAAGTGAAATATAATAAAATAAACCTACGAAATTAGAGGGTTAGAGTGTGAAGATTTAGGAAAAGAAACAATGCCTATATGTTATTGAAATAGTGGAAATTCGTGACCAACCGGCAAACCAGAACAAAGCCGCGTAAATGAAGGCTATGGGCTCGAGCGCATCCAGAGGCATGCTCGCGATCTAACATTTTCCTATTATTCCTCTAATAAACAAAGCTTTTATACCACACTTGTCATAATCAGAGTTTATAATTTGTAAATAAATAATTGCTGGATTCAAAACAGCGATTAATAGGCGCTGTGACAGACACAATACGTTTTCCCGGAGCGTTCACTGATGTCACTAAACGGTGACGCCGAGCACCGTTCACAAGTTTCTGCATGGATCTAACTAGTGCACAGGTTCTTAAGCCCTGGGACAAGATGGGATGCTTTAAGGAAAATGTATAGCCTATTTAAGTAATAGGCCTAACATAAAAAATAACAATTTGTTTTCATGATTGTTTTTTTTTTTTTTTTTTAAATATGCGAAATATATCTGACTTCAATAATTAAGATAACGGATTTAAAACAGAAAGAAAAAAAGGATGGACAACGCATTCTGTTTGTTTGCTTTATTTTACAAGAGCACAAATCTTCTGTTTTTATTGTGAGTGTGCACAAATGGACGTAAACACTTTTGCGGAAAAGTTTTTTTTTTTTTTTTTTATGTCTCAGCTGTTTCGATCGCGCCGGAGCCTGCTGCACATGTACATTGTAGCGATTCAAACTTACATCGCAGTCTGTTCATTATCAAAATAAAATAGTCAACTAAACATATAAAAGGTTACACCAGTCAGTTTAAATAGACCTTATACCGGTCCACTCTGCTGTTATGCCAAGGACGTTTTTGCTCATGTGAAGAGGATTATCTTTTCCGTCTATATGCGAATGCGTGTTAAGTACAAGCCTAGTTTACATTATAAATAATAGTTTAACATTCAAATGTATTGCGAATATGGAAACATTTTGATTCTATGCCGAATGAGACATGAGCAATAACCTCCAAATAAATCTAGCCAAAGCCGCGCTCGCTCCATCCTCGTATGCACGCACACACGCACTGTCACGATCTAATGCACTGTATGCCGGATTTTTTAAAACAAGTAGGCCTACCGGACCGCAAAAATTAAAATCTGACATTTTCTAGGACAGAATCCAGCAGGATCAAATTAATGTGAGCAGCAGTGTTTTGCTGCAGCAACGCCGATGGAAGCAGTTCGCTTAATGTGCAGCGCAGTCACACGCGCGCCACAATTTACGTTTGGGATAATTTTATTTTAAATACCATAATGTCAGTTGAAAACATTGCAATTGTGTTTTAAAATACAACAACGAGCACCACAAAACCATTTAAAGAGGCGCGTTCAGTGGTCTCCGTGCGGGATTGGAAACTGTCAACAAAGTAAAATGACCACAAACGTATGGCGCGCTCTCTTCATTTTATCAAATGTTCATAATCACATCTATTCATTTTACAGTCCTGCTACTAGCATTTTATTCAGACTAAAATTCCCTTTAATTCAAGTGAGAAAGCGTTTTGTGTGTGTGTGTGTGTGTGTGTGTGTGTGTGGGGCTTTTGCACATCCTGTCATGCCGGTGACTGCGTGCCTGCAACAGACGCATCATGCAGCATTATGGTTAACGATTAATCGATTAATTGATCGTTAATTTAAAAGCCGATCGATAATGGAAATAATCGAAATTTGACATCCCTAGTACGTAGGATTGTGGTGTACGATTAATGGGTTAGTTGTTTTTTGATTTTGGCTCCGAAACTCTGGAATAGCCTTCCTGATAATGTTCGGGGTTCAGACACACTTCCTCTGTTTAAATCTAGATTAAAAACACACCTCTTTGGCCAAGCATTCAAATAATGCATCTCATAGAGACAACATACAGAACTACCACATTTTGCTATAAGTTTGATTGCATAATTGCTGTTAATAGTGTTAATCGTCTGTTTGTTTATGTCTTTTATTGATTTTTCTGAACATTTCTGCCGTATGAACATAAACTGACAGTCATCACTGATAAGCTACTAGTAAATATTGTAGAAACTTAATTTTCTGTAAAGTTGCTTTGCAATGATTTGTATCGTAAAAAGTGCTATACAAATAAAATTGAATTGAATTAATTGGGGTTGGAGCTGAAATCTGCAGGACAGTAGCTCTCCAGGACCAGCATTGGAGACCCCAGTACTAGAAAGACTAAAACACGTGTGTTGGAGTTATTTTAGTGGTTTTAAGGTATATTCTTAGAGGTTCAAAAGATTATGCTAGGTTTAATCTGCGCCAAACCACGACCAAGGATTTTCAAACTTGGCTAAATAGAAATGATGAATGCTTTTCTAATTAAATAGTGGATAGTGGTATATCAAAGACCAAAGAAAACATCCTCCCTACATTATTGCGTTACCTCTGTGTGGAAATTCAAGATAAAAGGCCGTGCATTTTTGTGTGCACACCTGAGGAAAACAGAGACAGAGTGTCATTCGTTAATGGTTTCCCTTGTTTTGCTGCAGCAAGTTGAGACACATACAGTATTATATGGTACTCAAAGTCATTTCAAAATGTAATTGGAATGCAAATTTTCACAAAATCTTAATTAAGATTTCTATGAAACAAAGTAAAGTAAAAAGTCGATTTTCAAAGAAACACCTTTTGTTGGTTTCTGGTTAAAAATATTTCAACTGCTCACAAACTAAACACTGTTTGTACTGTTCATAACCATAATTTAAGTACGCCTTTCAAACTGTCATCTCCTGTGAATCGTGCTGAAGCTCCAGGAGTGTCCAGCTGGAGTTTGAGCTTTAATGTAACTGCTTTCTAAGCCATCAGAAAAACATACATACACTGAATTATTTTCTCTTCATAACGGTTGCATCAGATGATAATTTTTGATCATACTTTAGTAAAAAATTTTACTCTGATTGCGTGTGTCAATGAAGTTGCCTTAAAAACTGATGATTAAATTAGAAAATTTATTGACTCAAAAAAAGTGCTTGGGGTCTCTTACTTTTACAAGCATTTATAACATGATCTTCCTTACTGAAGTAAACACTGGAGGAAAGTTCTAGGGCTCCAATAGATCCTAACCATATAATCTACAGAGTGCTAGAGAATTAGAAACGATAATTCATCTGCAGATTATTATCAACAAAGTTAATTCAAAGGATGTAATAAAGTGATATATATATGCAAGGTGCTCCATAAAAATATATTTTTGACTTTAGGTTTTCTGATTTATTTATTGATAAAACTAACTGTCATTTTCACTTTCAATATTGATGAAGTAGCTCTTGATGACTGACATAATTAATAAATGATTTGATCTACTTCTAACCCTTTAGTACAAATCCTTCAACTTTTGTTAGGATAAGTTTTGCTGTACAGTCTTCACCATTTGTAAAAAACGATATGCAAATAAACAATGCATAAGACTACACTGGCTACATAGGTTTGGGTAGTAGGACCTCTGTTGATTTCATCTCTCTGTGTCCTTAACTGCACTCTGTTCCGACAAACCACGTGATATCACGGCTAGACTAAAACACTGTTGGTTCAGAGCGCCATCTAGAAGAGACTAATAGCAGAGAATGTCTAATATGGTGAGAAGTTTCACTCTCACTACACTTCCGGCTTCTGAACTGGTTGCAGTTCCACTCTGATTCCATATGAGGGCGCGCACAGGACGAGTGCAGAATGAATGGAGGTCAATGGCGGGATACCCTTCAAAATCCACTTTTCTCAGGATATAATTTTTTGTCTAGTAATTTGAATGTTGTATTCGAAAGGAGATGCAAATCAATTACACACTGCTGGGTGTTAGATTTTTTAGAGTCACTTGTTTGCTTTAAAAAGTCTTTTAAAATGTCAATGACGTCATACGTTATAGTTCATTAGCAGAATGCTAGCGTGTTATGGGCAACAACAACTCAACCTGTAAGAAATCGAAAGGACATAAGTACTCGTTCATTCAACTTTCAACCTATAACCCATGTTGAACTCGCAAAACCTACAATCAGATCTGAGATTTCTCAACGGCAATCAGGTGAAAGGGACAAATTTAGCCGTCTAGTCCCATAGACTCCCATTCATTTTGCACTCATGGCGATCGCCCCCAGTGGAACTCTGGTGGAACTGCAACCAAAATTCGGTACAATAGGACTTAATAGGGAGTGGGAAGGCTCTCCGTAGACGGGCTCTGCTAATAGCTTAAAAGCTAACATTTATGATGGAGAGAAATGCATATTTTTGGTGCTTTTACTGTATGTTCTGAGAGGTTACAATACCTTTAAATAAAAACATGTCACACGGCGACGGAGTATTGCATTCAAATGGCACAAAGACGGTGTTGGATTATGCATTAGCCCAAAAACAAAGTGGTGCGCACGCGCGATGTAAACGAAAGTAAAACTGACTGAGAGCTGCACGAATGTTTCGGGGAAAACCGACAGATCTTTAATACGCCAAACAGGCAGTTAAACAGAGAGTTATCATTTTAACACGAACAGCAACGATGCCTGAGATTTCGACCATTTATAAGATATCGGTCATCGCATTTACATTGTTTTTTGGTGGTACGTTGTGCTGCATTTTAGTACTCAAAGCTACATCTTGTGTGTGTGTGTGACCAAAGAACATGATTCTCATAATCTCTCTTATTTTTCAGCTTCCGGTTCTGGATGTCCGGTTCTGGAGTGCTGGTTTGTTCAGGAGAAACCGGGTCATGGAGGGGGTTTCTCAGTACCCATGAGTCAAGAGAAATCTCTAATGTTCATCAGAACTGAAGCCTACAGTGAAGAGAGCTTGTCTGCTCTTCATCCTCCTGCAGACATCAGCCCATCCAGGATTTACTATATGACTGGTCAGTGACAAAACAGCATGTGTCTTTTAAAAAGACATGTATAATCTGTAAATAACAAGTCGAAGAGGATTTGTGTAATGTTGTGCTTACTTGGTGATCTGTATCTATGTTAATGTTTATGGTATGGTAGTATAATACTGTATTTGAATTCCCTTTTTATATCAATAAGATCCAGCACTACTGTCACAAATGACACAGTATACTGTGTCCTGTTGTAAACAACAACTATTTGATGATAACTAATATTTAATGCACTGTCCTCCTCCAGATCCAGCTGGGACGTTCTGCAGCGCCGCTCTGAATCCACCCAAAGGCTCTGTGAACAAACCCAAGTGTGAGATTAACCCTTTCATGCCTCACTCCTCTATGGTCAGATGGGCGTCTGCTCTCACTGACTCCGCCCAGAGTCCAGTCTACCTGCAAGCTGATTGGTTCTCAGTGGCAGCACAAGGGCTTGACGAGCAGCTGACGCTGTCTAATATCATGAGAGCGCCTTCAGCTTCAAAAGAGCCACAAGGTAAAGAGTCCAGGTTCATTTACATTTAGTCATTCAGCAGACGCTTCTATCCAAAGTGACTTACAAATGAGGACAATAGAAGCAATCAAAACCAACAATAGGGCAATAATATGGAAGTGCTGTGACAAGTCTCGGTTAGGTTAAAAACAAGTAGTAAGAATTAGGGCTGGGCGATATATCTAACGATATGATCATGCGCATCTAGTCAGTAAATCTGGTTCCGTGATTACCGCTAAATCGCCATCACCTGCCTTTCAAATGGAGCGGCATTTAATAGACAGAGCCATAGATCACTGAAAAGCTACGCAATATCGCGTTCATTATCGAAGGCGATACATCTGCGATAACGAACGCGATATTGCGTAGCTTTTCAGTGATCTACGGCTCTGTATATTAAATGCTGCTCCATTTGAAAGCAGGTGATGGCGATTTAGCGGTAATCACGGAACCAGATTTACTGACTAGATGCGCATGATTATATTGTTAGATATTTCGCCCAGCCCTAGTTAAAAACAAGTAGTAAGAATTGAAAAAGAATAGAGAGTGCTAGAGTTAGAGGGCCAAATGAAGACGGAAGAGATGTTTTTAGCCGTTTCTTGAAGATGTTCCTCCTATATTGCAGAAAAAATAATAAGTAGCCTATACATTACTGCATATAATAAATACTATATATTTGCATAATTACATTTAGAATAATAATAAATTATATTAATTGTGTATAACATAATTTCAGTTTCTAAAAAAAAACAAAATTTAGACCCCAGGTATCACAAATATTGCACAATGAAATTTGTTAATATATTGGGTACTGCGTAAAATAATATATGGGCAGATTATATAAAAAATTATAATTAATGCATATTATGTATTTTATAAAAATTATTGGTAGCAGTAGTATTAAACATGGTTATACATAATAGGTGGTTTTATATATATATTTGTATTTTATAACTAAATAATATATATATATATATAAATTTTTTTTTTTTTTTTTATTTTGAGTTGCATTCCAATTACATTTTGCAATCTATATAAGTTATGGTGTGATTTTGTATTTTAATTTTAATCAATTAAAAAAACTGATTTACATTCTAATAAGATTTTGCAAGCCATGTATCTTGGAATTTGAGTAATTAAAGTAAAGTCTTACTTTGTTCACTTAATCTCACTTGTTTCCTCTCTTTCTTGAAGTCATCCTCAGTGTCTCCAGTAAGACTCCTGTGGTCCGCTCTAGACTGGGAGAACCGGTTCTGCTAGACTGTGGGTTCTGGGTTGATGCGTCTTCTCCGGTTCACGGCTCTGGATTCTCTGTCGAGTGGCGCTATCAGTTCCGCGGTGAAGGACGGCTGGTCCTCGCTTACGACGGCAAGAACGATCGGTTTGCAGAGACATCAGAGACCGGAGCCGATATCAACATCACAGGCCTCTATGAGAAAGGAAACGCATCTCTGATTCTGGAAGAATCTCAAGTGAGACACTCAGGAACTTACATCTGCACAGTGTATCTTCCTCACCTGCTGGCTCAGGTAGCTGTGGACCTGGAGATAGTTGGTGAGATGATTGCATATGCCTGAATTATTATGCATATGGTGCTGTAACCAACTAGTTTATCAACTATTAGATTTATAAATAGAATAGTAACCATCACTGCCTGTTTTCTTTCCAGAGCCTCCGTCTCTGTCCATCTACCCGTCTCCTCTTCCTCTGCTGGTTCCTGGGCAGGTGCTGGTGGTCCAGTGTGAGGCGTCTGGTTTTGCTCCTCACACTCTGGATCTGAGCTGGGAGTTCAGTGATGCAGACGGGACGTCCCGGTCTCTGGGTCAGGGCAGTGTAACGGGTCACAGACAGGCGTCTGATGGCACCTTCAGTCAGAGCAGCCGTCTGGAGCTGGACTCGGTGAAGCTGGGACTCGGTCGTGGTGGAGAAGTCACCTGTGTGGCCAAACACGACGGAGGAACACGACGAGCAGCTGCGACTCTCAGTGTGATCGGTGAGATACACTGTCATAGGAAGATCTAACCTTTCACTAAAGATTAAAAGTTCAAGAACACAGATTCATTCAGGAACGAAACACCACTGTTGTGTTCTTCTATATTGTTTTTAGACTTCAGTGCATCTTCTATTTGCATTTCCTGAAGAATATTTCTGTCCGTCAGAATGCTCTGTAAGTGTTGTTTTGTTGATTTCAGGTGTCAGTGCTCCTTCTATTGAGGACTCGATGGCCATGGTCGCTGTTGCACTTGTTCTTTACGGCCTGATAAAGTTTCTTTCCTGGACACTCAGCTCTTCTGGTGAGTCAGTTCAGTTTTTTTTTAGATGTATACATCATCTGAAAGCTGAATAAATAAGCTTTCCATTGATGTATGGTTTGTTAGGACAATATAGGACAATATTTGGCCGAGATACAACTATTTGAAAATCTGGAATCTGAGGATGCAAAAAAATCAAAATACTGAGAAAATCGAGTTGTCTAAATTAATTCTTAACAATGCATATTACTAATCAAAAATTAAGTTTTGATATATTTACAGTAGGAAATTGACAAAATATCTTCATTGAACATGATCTTTACTCAATATCCTAATGATTTTTGGCATAAAAGAAAAATCTATAATTTTGACCCATACAATGTTTATTTGGCTATTGCTACAAATATACCCCAGAGACTTAAGACTGGTTTTGTGCTCCAGGGTCACATATAATATAAAATGCCATATTGTAGTTTATATAGACTAATATGGTGTTTGTGATATGAGATGCCTTGGAATGTTTTATTTATGATTTTTTTTTTCATATAGACTCCAGTGAGACTGAATCAAAGGATAAGGTAAACAATGTCTATTTTTGTCCAACTTCTAAATTCTCAAAAGTTTTAAATGTCATTCATGCAGTCTTTAGTTCTCATGTATAACTGTCTGTTTATTTGATATCTCTGTCTGTTCTGCAGAAGGAGAAGTAATCCTGGACCTGGAGGTGATTTTAAAGGCTGAATAGTGTGCAGAGAAACTGGTCTTGTGAAGAATCCTTTCAGAATAGTTGTATGTACTGAGTTTCATTCTTTGCTTAAGATTTTTAGACTGCTGTATGTGTTTGGGTTGGTTACTCTGTGTAAGTTTTCTTTTTTTATTCAAAAAATGTGATGCTGGTTATAGAAAAGTCAGTTAAACAAATCTGTAAATTTTGTCATGTAAAATGTAAATTAATTGTTTTTTTTTTTAAATTATTTGTGTTTTTGGATATTATTGGTTTTTTTCTTTTTTTTTTTTTTTGTTTGTTTTAAGGTCAGTTTATTAATGTGAAGGGAATGTTCTAATCACACATTTGATTTCCCTTTTAAACATACTGTTTTATTATTTTATCTGAAATAGAAAAAAAAAATTCACACTTCTCAAACTAAAGACTATATTGCAGCATTCTTTGTAATATTTGAATTGTATTTTCTGTAACTAGCTCAAAACAAAAACAAAACAAAACAAAAAGAACTTTATGGGTTTTAATGTCTTTATTTTGCAGGTCAAATATGACCCCTGTATTTGAATTGCTTTATTGTGCAACAGTGGTACAAACATGATGAATACAGTTTATAAACATGTATGATGTCAGAAAAATTATTCATAAAATTATTATATAAAATAATTAATATTACATTCATTAAATTTTTTATAATGGAGGAAATGTCCAAGGTCTTGAACAGAAAGTGCAGAGTACAAAGAAAATGCAGATTTCATTTTTGGACAAAAAACAAGATTAAGGATGATATTTCAATAGTGGCAAAATATAGATATTTTATTTTTTTTAAATTGCAGAGAGAAATCTATCAAATAATGATCTGTTAGTATAATCTAAAGTTTGGGTGAAATGAACTAGTGCTTTTATTAGAAATACTCAGAATATGGCGGTGGCATGTCCTAATCACTAACCACATACAGATCAATAAACTACATTATTGCATTATTTTTATCTACAACAGCAAACCTATAATAGCTTTTGGAAGGACAAAAACATAATGTTTATTTACAGCCAGATTACCATATGCATCTTTTTAATTTTCTGAAAATTAATTTGCCAAACCAAGCAACGTGCAATGAAGCAACATACCATATAACATCTTCATGAGGTAACATCTAAACCAACTGGTATTTAATATGTCTGAATCAACCTGACTAGATACACTTGTCATATTTCCAATGGTTTTGGTACTGATACTGATATCAGTACTGACATCCAAAGCAAATAAAACTTCCACAAATCCTATAAATCTGTCATTTGCATTCTTGTTTTTTTTGTTTTTTGTTGTTGTTGTTGTTGATGAGGAGTGTTTTTTTTTTTTATTTTATATTTTTTGCTGTTTTTTTTTTTTTATGATGAAATGTTGTTGATTGATTGATGATCAAAAAGTGAACAAAAAACTAAAACTTGAATATTCAATGATCTGTCAAATAGTTACATCTAAAAATGTAAGTTTTTGTTTATTCACATTTCTGCTCCCATCGCAGAAATCTCAAGTCCTGTGTTTTATGTGCAGTTGTGTAAGATGGACAGCAGAAGAAGCTGTCATAGTTGTCCGTCCTCACCTCTCTTCTTCTGATACACAATATATCCAGCGACACCCAATGACAACCAACAGAACAACAGCAAAACTATGACGACAGAGAGAACAGAGTCTCCTGTTTGATCAGAAGAAAACTTCAGATAAGAGTCTGATAATGTTACTAAGCAGTACTGGTGAACAAATCTAAAATATATTTGTATAGTATATTTGTATAATTTAATAGCATATTTAAAATGTGCAACCACATATGAACAGAATATGAAACAGGTCTAAAAATATAGTTTACATGAGTAAAACAAAAAAATGTAACAACCAGACAGGTGATAATTATTTAGTGTTTGTTTGTTTATTATTTGTCTTTTGATTTTTGATTGTTTTGTGTCCTGGAGGGTTTGTTGGTTTGTTGAATATGGGAGGATTGAAGGTATGACAGTTTCCTTAAAATATATTTAAAAATTCTCATTAACTCAGGCAGTGTGGTGACCACACACACACACACACACACACACACACATCTTATATGTTTCTCTGTTTGAAAAATAATTCAATTTAACCCTTTTTACTTCTTAATTTTTCAATAAATAACCACGTTAATAAATCATAGGACTGTTTTCAATGAAACATAATTTTTTTTGGTCTGTCAAAAAACACCAAAAACATTTCTATGTGAGTCATATAACCACGGGATTCATATAGTTCACCTATTTAAGTTCTCTCAGCCCTGTTTGTACTGATCTCTTTCTCTGTCAGGATGTTTCACCACACAGCTGTACTGGTTCTTCTTCAGCTCATCAGGTGTAACTCTGATGCTGCTCGCTCTCTGAATGGTTCCGTCCTCATTGGGAAGAGTTTCACCAAGATCTACATTCGCACAATGTTCTTGTCCATTTTTCATCCAGGAGATTGTTACTCCGCTGGGGTAAAAAACCTGTAGCATGACACGAGACTGAAGATGAGGGAGACTTCTGTAGCAGAGACACCTGAGGAGAGACTGAAGAATATGAGAGAGAGAGAATATAAATGATCCCAAGCTTTCAGCTGCTACAAATCACACAGAAATCAGACATGCTTGGTGTTCATTAAACACAAGTGGACTACAGTAATTGATACTTTCATCCAAAATCATGGGGTTAAGCAACTTCAGCCTAAGTCCAAAAATTGTGATAATTAATCGTTTGCTGTGACCAGCTCTGAGCTGTAACCACTACAGCAAAACACATCTAAATGCAGTTTCTGCATGAGCTCCCACTTTTCTAGCCAGAAAAAAAAATATGGTATTGCAGCACTTATGTTAGAGTTCCTTTAGGATGAATTGTTAAGCTGTAGAATTTCTAATTTCTAACTCACTTTGGGAAAAAAGGTTCTATACTGAAATAATACAAAGAATTAATGAGTTCTGTTTCGCTTTGAATTTTAATATTTAATAAATATAAATAAAAAAAATAAATAAAGCTGGGGTTGGGATGCAGGATGATTGGTGCTTTATTAAAAAGTTCCATTATTAATTTCCACTAAAACCTTATGATTGATAATGCTTAAAAATAATCCTAAAGCCTAAAGTAACAGAATGTTAAATTATTATTATTATTATTTTTATTTTTATTTTTTATTTTTTTTAAGCATGACCTCCAGAGAACAAGATTGTTTTAGGAAAATATGCCATTGCTCACAACTTGATAAGAACTGATGTACCTGTGTTCTCCAGGCTGCTCTTTCTGTTCTCCACATATTTCTTCAGCTCTCAATTCACTCAGTGCTGCAGTAATGTTCTCTTCCCTCATGATAAGCTCTGTTATTATCTCACTTGTTCTGGTTGCTGAATCCTTGCTGCACTGGTGAAATCCATCTCATCTCCTTCAAATCCAGAAACATAAAGTCATCTCCATCATAACCTTCCTGATGAAACCCATCTGTACTCACAGCCGTACAGCTGAAATGTGTGCACACCTGAGGAAGAGACGCAATGTATGTAATATCAAATCATACAGTTTACTTAAACACAGTCAGCTTTAAACCATTTACTCATGAGCACAGGTGAGAGTAACTTCACTGAGCAGAAGAACTACAGCCCGCATGTTTGGACTTTGACTGATAAATTGTTATCATATGAAAATGTATCTTGTCTCAAGGTTGTATATTCAGTAGATTTTTAGGCCAAGTGGAACATCACCAATCACTGAGGTTTTCTTAGACTGGACTGATGAAAGTGAAAACAAAATGACTTTAGACATATGAATGGAAAATGTTTAAAAAAAAATCTACAAATTTGTGCATGAATAATAATTTGAATAATTAAATTAGTAAAGGAAGGAATACATTTTTTTTTATTTTATATTTTTCTTTATTTGTTAAGTTATTTATTTATTTATTTATTTTTTTTTTGCTAATGAGAGGATTTCATCAGTCCGCTGAATTTATGACACAATTAGCCGGTCATGTGGAAGAAAGTCTTCTCTTTTTCAGAAGAATCTCAAGTCAAGGAGTTCCAGATGCCAAAATCTGACTTTTTTGGTCAAAACAACAAAGCTGAGATTCCTGCAGATAATCTAATGATCGGACAAATGTACAGTTCTTTTCAACCTCTATGACCAATGAGCATACAGTTGGGTGTTTCCCAAATTTTATTACAAATTATCGCCAATTCTGAGCCACAATTATTTCCCAAACTCTCTGGCTTCTCTTTAATGTCGGCATGCTGCCAACTGCACTAATAAAAAATAAATAAATCTTTAATTAAGAAAACATATTAAAAACATACGTAGATCAAGAGAGCATGTTTAATATAATTTGACTGGTGCAGGTTTGTGCTCTGATTGTTTTCCTCATATATAAAGTTTCTGATTTGACAAAAAGTTGCTGAAATTAAACATATTCCAGATTCCTACAGCTTCCAGATCTCATTAATTCTGTTTCCAGGCTGTTCTATATAACAGCAGTGTCCTATAGCACAGTCACTGCTCACTGAAGTGAGATATCAACTTTAGATGGTTCAAAAAGATATACTGTATGCCTTTGACTCATGAACACATGCTGGGAACCTGATGAGCATCAGATTTGTTTCTGGAGAAACAAAACACAAGTTGCACATCTGACAATATGAAGCACAATTCTGTTTAATGCCGCATCATTTGAATGTGTAAACCATAGAAACTGTATAAAAACGGTGTGAACTGAAGAAGCGCACGCTGAGTTTCTGGAGGGTCTCCTGTTCCCTGCACAGGGCTCGCGAGCATCCAAATTCCCTGCGTCGAAAACATACCGCAGAAGAACCACGCAGCGCTCAGCCAATGAGCAATCGGATTACTAGCCGACAGCGAATCAGCGCGCCTCATGTTGAGCTGCACAAAGAACCAGCGCTGAGAGTTTCAGGATAAGATCGAGTAAGTTCTTTCTAAATGTCTTTTTGTTAATTAACCACTTACGAGGTTTAATCATACTGAAAATATTTTAGCGATGCGTTTGTAAAGCTTGTGAGGAACCTGATATGTAACGAAGTTTTACTTCAAGATCGATGTTTTGAGGCTTTTAACAAGTTAACGGAATGAAGCTGTACTGAATGAGCGAATTAAAGAGCTAACTGTAGTCTCTACATTAGCAGGCGAGCTAAACTATAAATTAACCATTAATAAAATATCATGAAATTATTAGTATTACAATGTAAAGATGTCTTTGGCTTTATTCATCTACTAAATCGGCTTGCTTCCGAAGTAAATAAAAAAGGTAACGTTACCATGGTAAATATTTACCGCCAAAATGCTATAGTTGCTAGATATTATCGTAAATATCATTACTCATTATATATCTTCTGTCTTTTTTTTTCTTTTTAATTACAGTGCTGACAAATACCATCCAAAACTATTTTAAAGAGCATTTTATTTTATTTATTTATTAATAACAAACACACGTTTATAAGAATATTGAAATTATTTTCCAGTAATACTACATTTATTAACACACAGTTGTCTCCTGCACGCAGAAGTATTACATTGATGAATATGTTGTTGTTCTCTAGGTACATCTCCGTTTGGACTTGGACTGTCTCGGCCGGTTCAATGCTGAGTGCTCAAGTACGTACAGAAAAACTGAACAAAATTCTTATTATGTGTGTTGAGATATTAAAATGCACTTGAATATGCATGGCGATGTTAAATATAAATGAAGTTAGAACGTAGACGGTCTGTTTTCTTGGTTATGACAGAGTAACTGGTGTGTTTCCAGGTGTTGCTGTAGTTGAAATGCAGGCCTGACACCTCCACATTCGTTACTCCCCAGCAAGTCCTCTCTCCTTCCTTCCGGATGGCTGGAGCAGTGATGGACAGCATTGTGATCCTTGACGATGACGATGAAGAAGCTTCCACATCTGCATCTGCGTCCCATTCTCATGCTACGAACGGCCAGCCAAAAACGCCTGTGAAGAACCAGCCGCCGCCTCCAACACACATCACACAGTCTCCGTTCGCCTCCGCGAAGAAGGACGCGCATGTCCTGCAGAAGGAGAACGAGAAACTGTTCGCAGAGGTACGTTTGTTAACTGTATTGATATAATTACTATACAGAAAAAGAGAATTTCTCATTGCTCAAAATAATGCTTCTGCATGTTTTAATTCACTCACACTATAAGAAGGCCTTAAAAGGGTCTTAAATTGGAGGATACATTCATATCACTGCAAAAATCAATATACCCTCCTCCTCAGTATTTGTGTTTTGTTTTCCAAAAAAACATCCTTAAATCTTAAGACATGAAGTCTTGTTTTCTGAGAACATAGTTAAATGAGTTTATACTTAAAACAAGAACACATTTTTGTTGTTTTCTGATTTTTCTAAACCCACTGGGAGATATTTGTTCTTATTTTAATCATTAACTCACTTCATTTTGATCAGTTTTTCAGAAAACAAGACTTCTTATCTGATGTCATTGTGCTTCTTAAATAAATGTGTCTTGATTGAAGAATCTTTAGACATTTGCGCTGAAAAACAAAAAAAAACTTGTGTGTGTAAAATAAACTAAATGAGATGTAGATCTTTTGGAAGCTGTATTTTCAAAATTTAAAGCATTACTAATACAAGACTTTTTTTTTTATTTGGAGAATATTGTTGTATTGTTTTGTTTTATTTTTTTTATTTATTTTATTTTATTAATTTATTACCATGTTGTTGTTCCAAACCTGCTAAAGCTCCGTTTGTCTTCAGAATGCAATTTAAGATATTTTGGATGAAAACCGGGAGGCCTGTGTCTGTCCCATAGATTGCCAAGTAACAGTGTCAAGGTTCATAAAAGGAATGAAAGTCATCGTCAGAATACTCCATCTGCCATCAGACGTGCAATCTGGGTTATATGAAGCGACAGGAACACTTTTTATGAGCGAAGAAAACAAAAATAACGACTTTATTCAACAGTTCCTTTGTCAACGGTCTCCTCTGTGTCTCTCCATATCACCGAATGCTGCGTATGCTCTTCTGTGTCATCATTTGTGCCACAAGGATGCACAGTTTCTACGTGTATTTTGCTTTGATTTGAAAGAAAACAGCACATCCTTGTGGCGATGGTGATGTTGTGGGGAGAAGAGGAGGATGTTGTTGAAGGAGTTGTTGTTGTTTAGTGTCATTATTTTTGTTTTCTGTGACAAAAAGTGTTCCCGTCGCTTCATATAACCCAGATTGCATGTCTGATGGCAGATGGAGTATTCTGACCTTTATTCTGACGAAGACTTTCATACCTTTAATGGACCTTGACACTGTTAGTTACTTGGCAGTCTATGGGACAGTCACAGGCCTCCCGGTTTTCATCAAAAATATCTTAAATTGTGTTCTGAAGACGAACAGAGCTTATACGGGTTTGGAACGGCATGGGGGTAAGTGATTAATGATACAATTTTCATTTTGGGGTGGAGTATCCCTTTAAAGTCTTACATTTATAAACCGGCAGAAACCCTGTTTTTCTGTTATTCTATTAAAATGTTATTTTTCCTCCTTGTTTGTCCCTCCCGATCCAACCCAATGCCGTCCCTTCATCCTGCTGCTCCAGTTTGTGGATCATTGCTCCAAACACTCGCAAGATCATCCGGAGGTCATGACCTACCTGCAGACCAGATACTCCAAGGCGCTGCCGACCTTCCTGACATCGGTGGAGTTTCGTAACACTCTGGGCCGCTGCCTCACACGAGCCCAGGCCAACGCTGGCAAAACCTTCGTCTTCATTAACGAACTCTGCACCGTTCTTAAACAGCACACACAGCTCGGAAAAGGAGCTCCATACAGGCTGTGCCTTCCCAAACAAAACCTGAGCAAAAGAGCAATGGGACAAATGTAACGGAGGATGTGCAGGTTAAAGGAGAAGAGGAAAAGCAAGAGGGCGATACGGAAACGAAGAAAACGAAAAGGGCTTCAAGGAGACAGGTATCAGAGCATAGCTGAGAGATGCACTTATTTTATATATTGAGAAGGTTGATTTGTGGACTGACTTGGATTTGTATTAACACTATTGGTTTTCCAAAGCATTGATTCCATTAATAGAGATTTAAAAATTCTTGTTGAGTCGTGTTTTATTTGTTGTGCATTCTGTGTTTCATTTAAAGTGGGATTTGGCAGATTCCTATTTGAAAGCAACAACGTCTTGACCATAAAAGAGTTTTACTGTAAGAACTGTGAAGTTTGACTTTGTGTCGTTTTGCTGCACTTTTTAGTGGAATACAGAATTTTTTTATTTTATATATATTATTTTATGAGGGAATGCACTATTCATATAATAAAGCATGCAACCAAATGACGGTATTTTTAAGTTTATTGCATAATATTCCAATACATGCCATTATACATTATAAAAAAAAAAAAATTTATAAAAAAATAAATTATTTACAAAATATACTGGTAATTTTCTGCCAGGATGTTATCCAGTAGTTTTATGGACATTTCCATTAACCATTAAACACAATGCAAAGAAGTGCAAAATACAGACAAAACACCTGTAAAAAAAAAAAAAAAAAATTAATACAGTACATTGTGCCCTATTTTCACATATTTTTTTACAGTGTATAAGTAGGCTTCTACAGAATATATCAATACCTGTTCATGCTAGATCTGTACCAAAATGTTTATTTGTTGATATTAAATATATTTTTTTATGTATAAAATTAATGGAATTTACTTGAAACCCCTTTATACTCGTGGACATTGAAATGAGATGAGAGCTCTTTTGACTTACGATATATATTTATATGTAATTTATGTATGTATATATGTAATTTGTGTGTGTCTGCCATGTTCTGTTTCAGATAGCGTATCTGGAAAACCTGTTGAAGGTGTATAATGAGGAGATCCGACGGCTTCAGGAGCGGGAGCTGAGCGTGGAGGATCTGGAGAAGGAGGACTCCAGTTATTATTCAGGAGCACAAGCTCAAACGCAAGGCAAGTCTCTTCATTCCTGCTTTACCCTTCCTGATTTGGTTCAGTTAAATTGAAAGTTCAGGAGAAGTTGTCTTTGCACCTTGTTTTCAATAAATGGAAGTTACAGTATGTTGTCATAGTAAATCAAACCATTTTAATGCAGTCTAATGACTTTGAAATAATGAGATTTTATCGGGTCTTGTTCTGATCTTTAATGTTCTTTTTGTGCTCTCAGATGATGAAGATCTATGAGAAACTGTGTGAGCTGAAGGACTGCAACATGCTGACGGGTCGAGTAATCGAGCAGAAGATTGCCTACAGTGGAACACGTTACCCAGAGATCAACAAAAAGGTTCTTCTTTTGCTTGTGAAATCACTGTAGATTCTCATTGCTCAAAATAATGCTTCCTAATTAACTGCACAGCGAGGAATGAGGAGTGAGGAAGTTTACAGAAGTGCTATTAGCGGCGTGTTTGCTATCGAAAAACTTGACACAAGTAGAATTTCTCCTCCCCCCTTTATATCTCTCACAATCTGTCATCAGTCTGGGCATCTTGCATTATTAATACGTCTTATGAATTTCTGATTAAGGGCACTTGAGCTCAGCTGATGATGCTTTGAGTGATCAAGAATATTCCAGTATACAAAGAAATTTTTTTCTTAGATTGCGGCATCCTCATCATATTTTTTCCCTTGAATCTTATCATTGGACCAGAGATCGACTGATTTGATTTATCAGATTGTTTGATTTGTTTATTAGCAGTCAGTGATCACATGATTGAAACAGATTCTGTAAAGAAGAACCATCTGTGAAGAACCATTCTGTAAAGCTTTGAGCAGAAATGGATTGTAAACATAAAATTAAATATCAGAATTTACCAGGGCTTATTTTTGACATCTGATGTTTTTCTTTAATTTATTCAGATTTAAAAAAAATTGTTAAATAAAAAATACACCCTCATAAAGTTAGACATTGCTCATGAAGAAAATAATGTATAATTAATCATTTTCCTTTGCTTTCATTTTTTTGTCTTTACTGTCTTCTTTTTTCTTTGGTTTGTAGATTGAACGCTATATTAACAGTCCAGAAGCTCTTTATAATCCGCCGGGACTACACGGATATCCTGAAGGTGGTTCAACGCGCCAACGAACGCTACAGTCTCCAGCTCACCCGCAAACAGATACCACAAATCGCTCAAGAAGCCTTCAGAGAGACGGGCAACAAACTACAGGAGAGACGCCATCTTGACATGGTCTACAACTTCGGCTCCCACCTCACAGATTCCTACAAACCTAGTAATTCAATTCATTTACTCTCAATTCAGCTAGAGGTCATAATCAAGTCGTTGTATTAGTCTGATGCTTTACACGCACTAATGATTTCTGCACATTTCTGGATTGATGTAAACATTTAGTGGTTGTACGTTCAGCACGTGTGGTGAATTTCCCTGTGTTTGCTTCAGCGTTAGACCCTGCACTCACGGATCTAGCACTGCATCGCAAGCTCCGCTCAAACAGAGACGTGGCTCTCAGCAACCTGGAGGAGGTGATCACCAAATACGCCAATAAACAGGAAGACATGCAGGTAGAGGAAGTGAGGAAGAAACAAGAGAGAGACAGACAGAAAAAGGAGGTAAAAGAACAAAATGTATTCATGTTTTGTCTTTAAATCATTCATGCAGTGATTCTTTTCATTGGTTTGCATCAGATTCATGTCCAGTATTTTCTTTTATGCCAAAAATCATTAGGATATTAAGTAAAGATCATGTTCCATGGAGATATTTTGTCAATTTCTTACCATAAATGTATCAAAACTTAATTTTTGATTAGTAATATGCATTGCTAAGGACAACTTTAAAGGTGATTTTCTCAATATTTAGATTTTTTTGCACCTTCAAATTGTATCTCAGCCAAATATTGTCCTGTCATAACAAACCATACATCAATGCAAAGCTTATTTTTTATTCAGCTTTCAGATCATGTATAAATCTCAATTTAAAGAAATGTACCGTTATGACTGGTTTTGTGGTCCTGGGTTACATATAACCACGTGGTGAACCTATGAGACTAACTCATGTTTAAACACGGTCTCCATGCTGTGTACACTTATCTGTCCTTACAATTACAATTTTGCCTGTATTATTTGTGTCCCCTTCAAAAAATTTAGAGTTTTATTGTCCCCCCCCAACCTGCTGTTAGATGAAATTTACACCCTTGTTTTCCGTCACACTTTCAGGCACTTAATGGGCATCAGAATGACAGCAAAGAAAAAGAGAGGGAGGGACGGAAGAGAAAAAGAGGAGGAGGAGGAGGAAGATGAAGAAGAGGATGATTCCTCTGATCCTGACATTGAAGAGGAGATCCAAGCCAGTCAAGAAACAAGCTGGTCCAGGTAAGAAGTGCATAAATCATCTTCATCTCCTTCCTTCATGTTGCTTGTATGTAATAAGCCCATTTCCCTGGCAGGGAAAACCCCATTTCTCATTTTCTGACACGTTTCAGATGATGATGAGGAGGACGTTGAAGAGGAGCAGTTGAACACCCCAGTGACAATGATCAGCCGATCGACGTGAACTCTCCTCTGTCAATCAAATCATCCGTGCAGGACACAGAGGAGGATCAGGGCGATGACGACCAGCCGTCTCCAGCCAGCAGCTCACATGACGAGGGACCTGTGGAAACGAGCACAAACGGCAGACCTCCGTCCACAGAGAGCGTCAGTCAGTCAGAGACCTTGGACTGGTTGCCTAACAGCAAAACAGAACTGATTTCCACTAATCACGTTAAATCTGTGTTTCTGAAAGCACCGCTAACTGCACTGAGACTCTCTCCACCGATCAGGACTCACCGTCAACCCCCATGAGATCAGCCAACTGCAGTCCTCTACCTCCAACAAGCCCTTTACTGATCGACGAGATGGGCAACTACAAGAAGAGGAAACGACCCTCGACTGAAAACTACAACGGGAATGGCACACAGGACAGGTAAAAACTGAACAAATCACACCAACGTACCATGAGAAGTTGTGTAATTAATAACTTACTATTAAATTATAGGGACGTAACGATGCGAGCCGGTTGAAAACAATGTAGTCAGACACCACTACGTCACGTAACAGCAACAAAAACATGAACAAACACTGAACGATTGTCTTTTTATTAACTAACATTAACACAGATTACTAAACGTATTGTTCCATGTTCGTTTGTATCCCGCACGCAAGGTTTACGGGCATAGTCCAAGTCTTCTTCTTCATTTTTAGTGTATCTCTGTGGCAGAATTTACAGCGCCACATACTGGTCTGGCATGTATACTGCATCATTTTGTGTCTGTTTTGTGGTTTCGTGTAAACGCACATATTTCTTGAGATGAAGAAAAAAACAGGTCGGATATGGTAAGCTCTGCTTCGTGTGGATGTATGTATGAGAGCTGTCTGACCCTGCATAGACCGCAACGCAACTGAAATGTTCCCAAGTTCAGAAACGTAGCAAGGAGATCTGTAAAATAATCCATGTGACATCAGTGGTTCATCCGCAGTTATACAAAGCTACGAGAATACTTTTTGTGCGAAAAAAAAAAAAAAAAAAAAAGACTCAACAGTTTGTCTTCTCCGCATCACCCTGGTGCATTTTGGAGAATATTTGCTGGACGTATGCTGTTGTGCGTCAGCTGCGTCACGAGGATATTCTCCAAAAATGACACCAGGGTGATGCGGGATGATAATTGCGAATAAACCACTGATGTCAAATGGATTATTTTACAGATCCTCCTTGCTACGTTTCTGGACTTGGAACATTTCAGCTGTGTTGTTTGTCTATGGAGGGGGTCAGACAGCTCTCAGATTCCATCAAAAATATCTTAATTTGTGTTCTGAAGATGAACGAAGGTCTTACGGGGTTGAAACGACATGAGGGTGAGTAATTAATGACAGAATTTCATTTTTGGGTAAACTATCCCTTAATATAGTGTTTATAAGCGCTGCTTTGGTATTTGAGAAAACATATTTCTGCTGTTCCATAAGCGCCTCCTGCTGTCAGAGAGTGAATTTGGGTCTCATTCAGCCCACCTGCTATTATTGTTTTATTGCTGTCAGAGAGTGAATTTGCATCTCACTCAGCCCATCTGCTATGATTATGAATCTTAATCTTTGAATATTTATCATATTTTCTATGATTTTTTTTTGACTCAAGCTTTGGCTATGCACTGGTGATAAGTATAGTGAAAATGTTTTAAGATAAAATCAAGGATGGTTTTTCCCTGGCGGTTTCTTTACTAAACATTTGAATTATTTTTGATTTACCTCTAGTCAGTCAGTCATGACAGTCTTCATCTTCAGTGAGCCGTTGAACAGTGAGACTGTTTTTGTGTGACCAGATCATCTGATTTGATTTAAAAAGAACCAACTTTTTTAAAGAATGATTTTTTTTTCATGAATCACTCCATTGGCGGATTGTCAAGATTTTTCAGTGAATACTGATTTTCCCTTCTTGTTGTGTTCCTCTGGGAGGATGAAGTCCATTCGGGTTTGGACCGACATGAGTGACATGAGTGAGAGCTTTCTTCATGCAGTCAGTGCTGGTTTTTCTCATTCTCGTCTATCTCAGTGAGTATTCCTACTGGATATGGGTGGGATCTGCTGCGCTCGGGGGAAGTAGACTTTGAGCTGTGGACGGATGGTTCAGAAGCTCACGATGCCACTCCACCGCCCCTAAGAAAAATAACACGGTGACTGTGTTCCCTGCCTGGTTTTAGCCATTGAAACCGTGCAGTAAAAGCATCTGAATCTCTGCTGAATCATGTTAGTTATTACACACCATTCCTGTAGCAAAGAGTCAGATTTTAAGGAAATTCACCAAGAAAATTTTTAGCATTACTGTATTCCACTTGCAACTGTGCTCAGGTCCATTTCGCAATAAAATTCATCACTGCAGTGTTGTTCAGTTTTCATTATCGCGTACTAGAATTATTTATAAATATTTTGAACAATGTGTTTATTTTATCTATTTATATTATGTTTTTTTTTTCATTTTATTTTAGTTTTGTTATAGAGTTTTAAAAATATTTTTTTAATATGTGTATTTATATAATTAATTTTCAGTTTTTCTTTTAGTACTTAAACTTTAAACGAAAATGAAAAATGTTGGCGCGGCAACTTACTAAAATATTTCCTGAAATGATGAGGGTAGAGAAAATAAAAAACAAAGAGACAGTCAGAAAAAAAGAGTATATTATTGTTTTTGTCCGAAAACCTAAAAAATAAAAAAAAAAAAAAAAATAAAAAAAATAGAACTTGTAATTCACTCTTTATGGAACAGATTTTTATTGTTGCAGAAATGCCAGGGGCATCAGTTTGTGTTGTTTTGTTTCTATATAAATAGTTAGATAATAAAATTAAATAATATCAGATTTTAAATATGCTAATACTTTGAATAATTATAAATTTATTAATACTTTAAAACATTTTAGCATAACTGTATTCCATTACAATTTTCTCAACCATCTTAATAAAATGACTGCAGTGTTATTTTAGTATCATGACTACAGTATTGTAGTATTTATTTATAATAGGTTCTTTTTTATTTTTATATTTTTCATATTTTACAATTAAAAGATTAGTTATTTTGTTTGGTTTTATTAGTTTGTTGTTTAATTTAACTATAAATAGTTTATTTTCAGAAATAACTGGCTTTGCACCAACATTTTTTTTCTATTTGATTTCAGTTTAAGTTATATGTTTTACAGTACCCACTGCGCCCGAGCATATTGCATACAGCGTTATAGGCCGCATTACAGCTCTAACTCCTGTCACTCATGTGTTCACAGGTGAACGTGGCGACTCGTGTGAGACCCAGAGGAAGTGATCGTTCTGTCTCTGATTCAGATTGAGTTCTGCCGTCACAGGGTACTGGCTGGCATCTCAGTCAGTGTCCTGCTTTCCAATAGTGCCTGCCAATGTGAACGAGAACAAAAAATCGTTTTATTTTGGACTGGTTCAATCAGGTTTTGAACCTCCACCACTGAGACGCAATGCCACCGATTTTACTTTTTATAGAAGGGAAAAATGGCGTGCCTGTGTATTCATATATCGTGGCTTTTAAGAGAGGGTATTTGT
Organism: Cyprinus carpio; assembly: GCF_018340385.1. NCBI lineage: Eukaryota > Metazoa > Chordata > Actinopteri > Cypriniformes > Cyprinidae > Cyprinus > Cyprinus carpio. The sequence goes on along the minus strand of NC_056590.1, from coordinate 10,152,086 downwards.
CATCAGATGTAAAATGGCGTTTAGTGCCTTCTAAACAGTCCCGTTATCTTCAATGGGTTTTGTACTGTATGTAATATCTATGGTGTTTAGTTGTAGAGGGTTGCTAGAATTGACAATCCTCCATTTGTGCCTGGAGATCCCACCGGATCAATAGAATGTGCACCATTTTTGTGTAGTGTTTTGACTGAAATGGGATCTCACAAGGACATAAAAATATAGACTGTGCTTTTATTTTTTGGGTGAATCCGTCCCTTTAACTGCACTTAGTGACAAAGCACAAAACACTTGACGCTTTGGTATTGAGATGATTTGATTTATTAAATTGATCAACATTGTCGCTTAAAATGGTTTTTAATTACTCTGTTAAACCACTTGAGGATTAAATTGGCATTAAAATGGACAAGGTACATCAAAAGAATGGTAACCATATTAAATTTTGTTGTAATAAGCTTTTATATTAATAACCAAGTTTGTATTATATGTGCAAAACTTGCTTTGAATGTGAAATTTTATTGTTCTAAGGCCATTCATTTTTTTATTCCATCAGTCTGATGGATAAATAGCACCTTATTTTATAATAGTAATAATAGTTTGTTTACAGCTGAGATATTTCACCCAAAAAATAAAAAATTCAGGTGATCATTAATGTCATTCATGTTGTTCTAAACCTGTTTGCACTTTATGATGATTCTGCAGAAACACAAAAAGAAGATCATTTCAAGAATTTATTTTGTTATCCAATAAAAGTCGCAGTCAAGTCCTCCAACATTCTTCCAAATATCTTTTTTGTGAGTTCCACTGAAGAAAGTAAGTCATAAAGGTCTGGAGCAATGTGAGGGTCGGCAGATAATAGCAGAATTTCAGTTTTTGAGCGAACTATCACTTTAAAACAATCAGGCTAAACAGAAATATTAAAAAAACGATAAAAGAGTAAAACATTCAACTCCCCCTCAGTTTGACCCCTGCAAACATAAGAAAAAAGAATGAGTCATAATTTGTGCACAGGTTACTTTATTTCTCTTTCATTTGAAGATCTTGGATCTCATTGAAACCACTCTCCACGATCAGGAAAATGTTACGTCTCCTATGGCATATTTGGTTCAGATTCACCAATACCAGTTGTAGACAGAACAAATACTTATTTATCAGTACAAAATACAGATCTCAACCAGATTACTCCATCAAGCGAGCACTGAATCATGCTTTTACCTACTGGTTATTTTTTATATTTTCAAATAATTGTTCACACTTTGTCTGTGCTCACTAATTCAGCCACACACCACACGGTTTGATTTAAAAGGAATAGCATGTGGATAGATTCTTTCAGCTCACACCTCCCCTTCAGATCCCGGGTTTATTTCTTTTTGTAATGTACTGAATAGTTTTAGCAAATGTTTGAGGAGTATATGGTTTTTTGTGGTGCATGTGTGGTACAAGGCAACTACTTTGAGCACTGCGCATTTATATTATCCAGACATCCACGCTCGTGATTAAAACTCAAGTCTTGATCGATCCCAGTCAGGATCTATTGAGTGATCTTTCATGTCTTCATTACTGTTCTTGGCAGTTGCAGACGTTCACGTATACAAACACGGTGTGTCATTTGCCTACTTCATTTCAAGCTTTTCAAAAATGCATTTCGCCAAATCAGATACTGAAGCCTTTCATGGAAGGCAAACATAGCAAACTATTACTACTGGTACACTATAAGCTACATCTTAAATATGCAGGAGTTCGGTAGTTGGATGCTAGGCGGCTTGACTGTTGACCAATATTGAAGAGGATGTGTCGCCCTCGGTGTTTATGGTGGTTTTATGGGTAAAGGACATACAGTAAAAAGCCAAAATGCTTTGTGAGTTGATTCATTTAGAGATCAACTACCTTCAAACCCCTGCACTTTCCTGCCTTTCAAGCAGTTAAGGCCTGTTCACACTAATATATATATATATTTTATATTTTTGGACGTCTGCCACTTTAAATGCTTGAGCTCTTTCTGATAGGCTGTCAACTTTTTTTTGTTGTTGTTGTTGTTGTTCATCAGCTAGAAAAAAAATTTTCCTCTGTGCTGTTATCATTAAAGATTTGTGATGTGGACTCACAGTATTCTCATAGAATTTAGAATGATTATTAAAGTGCCCCCTATTGTAGTTTTTTGAAAAAGGACCTTTCATGCAGTGTGTAACGCAGCTCTAAGTGAATGAAAACATCCTGCAGAGTTTTAAAATCTGAAAGTGCACTGTGTATAAAGTTACTGTAGCAA